>NW_010286265.1:34414-59276 GCF_000700745.2 Antrostomus carolinensis
GTTTCTGTCTTTATCTCTTGCAACGAAGCTCTCTGTTTGACCTTTGTTTTGGCCAATGGTCATCTTTTGTTAGGTCGATGGCCTCTCCTCCAGGTTCACCCCCACCTACTTCTTTTCAGGACAGCCCTTCCCCTCACAAATACAGATTCTCAGAGGCGTTTCTCTGGTGCTCACTGTCCCAGCCTAGGCTGGGGGGTCTCCGCCTTGGAGCCAGGGGAGCTTTTCACTCTCATGAGGTGGCCCTTTCCCCACTACCAAACAAAGTGGCCCCCCCAGACACACAAACCCAACACACCAACCTACAGAAGGTTTGGCCATCGATTAAGGCAGTGGAGTGGAGGAAAATTCAGGTTCTCCCACAACTCTTGTGCATGGGAGATGAGACCTACCTATGCTTGTTCAATGTGCTTTTATCCTCTTGCCACCACTGAAATGGTGTGAAATGGTCGCAAAAATCTTTGCCAAAATTCTCCAAATTCTGAAAGGACAAAGATCCATATGACATCTGTCAGAGACCCCAGCTTACTCTCATAAATAGCAAGAAAGAGAGAACTCCTCAGCCATTTAGGGTTTTTTTTCCCCCCCATTGAACGAAGCAAAACTGCAAACATAGGGTTTTGTGTCTAGATGGCAAAAATACTTTTTTGCATCTAGGTGGAAAACTAGGCTTTGGTGTCTAGATAAAGACAGTAATGATAATAATAATAAATGGATTCACTAAATTAAGCAAACAGGGGAAAGTGTTTCTTGCTGGTAAGACTTACACAGCAATACAGCCGTGACCTCCAGGCACTGATTTCAGGGAAGTCCTGAACAGGCTTAGCTCCCCAACCCACCGCATCCCAGACTTGTGATCCTGACAGCAACATGCAAACAGGTGAATCCGGCAGCAAGGAGATCATATAATTCCAGTAGCCTTTACAGGGGCATTTGGTGGGGGGCGGGGGGTCAGATATTAATTGCAGGGACAATTTTTCAAAATGGATTTTCAGGTAGGGTAGAGGTAGATCAGTCAGAGCATTGAAATAGCAGATTTGTCCCTTCAGTTTAAAAACATTGCAGTTCTTCCCAGTCTCCCATAAGTGATTTTTTCCTCTTCTCCGCTTGATACAGATTAGTGTTTCACAAATAAAAGAGTTCCTTAGTGCCAAAGTTAAATCATATTATCAGAAACATGAAGAGAGTTCAGTAGGCAAAAAGCTAATTTTGCTAATACCCCATGAATGAAATTTTAGCTGTCAATTAAAGAAGAAATACTTCCCCTTCTTTTTAGTGCCAGAGAGCAGAATTAATGCCACAGCCCAATTTCTATCATACAATGTAATAACACAATTATGAAGCTGAGAAAATCCTAAAACTTATTTTGTTTGGCCTCCAGCCTGACAACTTTCAGAACTGTATGCAATACATGGATATGTTTCCCATTAAAAAATTATTTGTTAAGCTCCATTCACTCAAAATGCAGGAAGAGACAGTTCAACGGCTTATCAATTTCATCTGAACATCACTTGAGTTTTCTGCTTGGCCTGCACTCATATTACAGTTTCCCTAAGTAGTTGCAACAGTCCATATTCAAATAGCGTCTCCTACCAGACGACAACGGATGACAGGCTTGTCAAGCCTCTTGTGCCAAGTATGGGACTCCCACAGCTCCCCTCCACAGTTGGGCTGTTCCCTTGCATGTTTTCCGTGCAGCATCCCACCAAGCTGGCCCAGTCTGTGCCCTGCTAATTCACTTCATCTAGCACAAACAGGGACATCCAGCTCCGAGCTGAAACACCTAAAGATAAATGTCCCCATGTGACTACATGTGCACTAGATATCTGAGTTTCAGTCAGTAATGATCTTGTTGCCATTAGATATGCCCTAGAAGATCCCACATGACCTTCAGACACCACTCCAGAGTAGGATGAGTCTCTTCTAGGACCATATATTACGGATCCATGCAGACATCTTGAGTACTCAAGGGAGTATCTCACATGTTATGAAACTAAAGCCTGCCCTTCACCTTGACTTAATCCTACCCAGAGGGGTGGAGGACCAGAACTTTTCAACTGGAGAAGGAATCCAACCTGCACCTGGCAGTGTCTGTTTTCTTTGCAGCAAAGTGTTAGATTCATTACGCTTCATTTGGCTGTATTCATACACATATACATAAAAAAAATAAAAAATAAAAAAGATTTTTTTTAAAAAAGGGTTTATGCTGTAAGCTAGTGACATTCAGAGATGGCTCAAAAGTTGGAACATTTTAAGAATAAGATCTGTATGGATCTGGGATACTGCCTCCCTTCCCTGGAAAGATGGGGTCTTCTGGAAAGCTAGAAATTAGATTCATAATACAGCTAAAATTGTGGAAATGTTGGAATATAAGGATTCAGTCAGGCCTGTTTCCCAGTACTAGACAAATATTTGAAACAGAATTCATAAACAGAAAAATCTGTTCCATGAAGAGCATGGAAAATGAGTAATAATAAATCAGCTGCTGTATTTGAAATGGCTCAATTTTTTTCAAAAGTTACTCAGTTTATATCCATTTTGGCTGCTCTGTAGCTCCATTGAGTGTGATTTGTAATTAAAGCTGCTTGTGATACTTGTCTTGAGGCCAGCACTTCTAGTGTGGCCATTTATAAGACAGCTTATTTTCATTGTTACATGGACCCCAACACTGGGTTAAACCAAGCAGACAAAAGGCATGCAAGAACTCATTAGCAAAGACTTTAACTGAGGAAACAGGGTAGGCTGTGGGGAAAAGTTGGGACCAGGCCACAGTCCCAGGCATCAGGCACCTCCATGGAGTCAAGGCCATGTTGGAGTATCAGGCCATAGATTGGGGTTAGGACCAGGACCAATGAGGCAAACCAGGGTCAGGCACATCTCTGGAATGGCTGGGCAGGGCTGGATGGATGGGAATGGGTTCCCTAGGGCCCATAGTTGGGCAGAACAGGGCTGTGGCAGAGCTGGAGACCAGCATTGCTATAGGATCAGACAATATCTAGACCTCAGTTCCCTTACACACAGATATCTAAGATATCTGCAAAGTGCTAGCAGATATGATGCAGGACCAGCAGTGGACAGGCAGATGGAAACTGGGAGCATTTCCCTGCTTCTCAGGAGCTGTGTATGGGCCTCTGGAGAGAGCTCCTGACAACATGCTTGGTTGAGCAATTCAGTTCACCAGACGAGTGTTTGATTTGAGGTAAACTGAATCAGTTTTCATGGAGCATATTTGTTCTTGAAGAAGGAATGTCCACTGGAAGCCAGAATGCGATGACACTTGAGTTCAGCTGGACAAACAGTGTCACAGGAAAAGGTGTTAATCAAAAGAAAACAATACATGGCTATTCTGTTTAAGGAGGCCTGGTCTATCATAAAGGTGGGTGGAGGTCAGAAGAAAGACGGTATAAAGATAAGGCAGAAGTAGAACATGGTAAAATAGGTAGGCACAAAGCCCATGATGCTGGGCTGTGGAGGAAGAAACATTAGGGGACATCCAAAGAATTTTACAAATGGCAGTCAGAAAACTCCTGGAGCTGATAAGAAGGCATAAAAGCTCTGGCATCAGCATTTTAGGCGGCTTTTTCTTTTTCTCCCTCTCCACCACTCCCATGGATTTTCCTGTATAAATCGTAGTGGGGGCTTGCTGACTTCTCAGTACACAGCCACAGTCACGAATGGTGTCTTGGTGTCTTTCATTAACTCTTTTAAGAGAGCAATGCTCTCCAAACATATTATCCAACCACAGACTGGTGGATGATCCTTACTAGCAGTTCCTTTTTTGTTTCCCTTCTGGATTTCATTTATTTGGCCTAATTAATATTCAATCCAAGGCATTCACTTTCCACTTACTCAGATAAATGGAGAAGAATTCAGAACAAAGAGGGCTTTTTGACTGTATCCAGTGATCAGTGTTAGGTTTACAGTTCGACTTGATGATCTCAAAGGTCTTTTCTAACGGAAATGATTCTATAATTCTATGATTCTGTGATCCACCTTCAACTGAAACAATTCTGTAATTCTATGATTCTATGATCAACCTTCAACTGTGCATGTCGTGCTACCTCAGGTGAGAGATGGTTCATGTGTCAGTAGTGACAGGGTGAAGTACCAGCACTTCTGAGTCCATTACATTGTGCTGCATGGGCACAGACCATGGACCATTTTTTAAAAGGAAGGATTCACTTTCTAAGGACAGGCAAGGGAAAATCTGGGAATGTGGACTCAATTTGCAGCTCTGCTGTACCGTGATGGGGATTGAGCTGCACTTCCTACATTTTCTAGCATCTTAACTCACCTTCTTTTCATCCAGGTCTATAGGCTAAGGTGTTCCGTGACAGTCTTGCTACATATTGTATTTAAATGTTCTAACAACAACAAAAAAAGTGTTGAGGATCCAAGTTACAGGGATTCTAGCGTGGAACAAGCTTGGAGGCAAGGGTAATGGAAGGAGACTACTGACATTAATATCCATAGAAGCCAAATATTTCCTTTGGCCCAGGGCTGGAACAGCTCTTGGTGACTCTGTGTATCACAACACATAAGGATTAGGAAGCTGTGCCCATCTGGGTGACTCAGATCACCTGAGCTGGGACCCAAACATTGGAGAGAGTCAGACACCCCAAAAAAGCAGGGCAGAAAGCCTGTACTCCAAGTAAGAATCTGCATAGATTTGGGTATCAGGAATTGTTAGCCCTATCTAAACATTTCCCCTGAAGTTTTAGTCCTTGCCTGATGCAGGGTCAGCAACATGGCAATATCTGGATCTATGGCACTGACCCAAGCAGGCTTACTGCCCTGATACCATGGGTAATACCAGAAAGTGGCCCCAGTGCTCTCTTCCCTTCTGTACCTCATCACCCTGTGATTAGGGAAGCACAGTTTTCAGTTTTATCAAGCAATAGGAAGATCCAAGCCCCAGGATCCCATCTCCTGATAAACAACCAGCCAGCTCTTACACCAACAGCAGGACCACTTCCCCCCCAGCTATGGAAAGTTTGGTTCAGGATCACATGGGAGCTCAGAGGCTAGGCAAGAATCCAGCTCTTCAGCATGGTATTCAACTACATTAGGCCACACTTTCTCTTTCTGAAATCCCTTTATTTGCTCCCTCCATACTTTCCAAATTCTACAGCTAATGAGGCTGGGACCCTACAGACAATAGCCTTAGTCCCACACCATCTCAATTAACATTTTTCACCCTTCATACTGTGTGTGGCAAGAATCTTGCAAAGTAAATAATATGTGATAGGGTATAATCTTTTTTTGTGTTATTTGTCTCTATCCCATGATGGACTAGTTCTCCTTTATTATCGGTCCTTTGTCAACCAGCCCAGAGAACTACAGCTTTATTACTGTGAGTTTAAATAATTATGTATGTCTACCGTAATAAGAGAAAACATGGTTTAAATTAACAGATGATCCTGAGGACTTCAAGCCCACTATGTCACTGTGCTTGGCCATAACTGTCAAACTGACTAGTTTTATTGTAAATTTAAATTATGAAAATTTCATTAAGTTCTGAGCTTTCACTGTGACACATGCATCATACAGCTCTTATTTACTTGTTATTCACATTTCTATGACACTTATCATCAGAATACCCTTCTGATGACAGAACATGCCATCATTTTGGGTAGGAAACCATTGCAATACCAGGAAAAACTTTAACAACCCAAACATTCTTCCTAGGTTGGAAGAAAGACAATGCCTCCTGCATCAACCAAAGACTGGCAACATTAGCACTGAGCTGACACTTCCTCCAGATTTAAGAGGTCAGCTGTCACAAAGAGGTGGATTAGATTGTTCTTACTCTATTGAAATATGGGAAACATATCTGTCGATGCCCGGGTTAGAAAATTAGTACTTTTAAAGTGATTTAATAGCTATAGTTTAATCTATATAAATTTTTGAACAAATAGGCAGTAGAAGTGATGCTGAGTTGATTTAAGCACAGAGTAAAAACTAACACATTTGGGTTGAACCTACTGCTTTTAGTCTGATCCTTGTCAGAGAGGAAAAGTAATAGATGTGTGGATGTGAAAACTGGGATACTTTCAGAGCTTTGGAGGTACTTATGAGCTGAGTAAAGTCCTGAACTATTGTTGAATCTCATTTCTCTTTGGTACCTTGTAATTGGGTGATTGCAAAGGTTTACAATAACCAACATACTGTAGCACAATACAAGACTATAAAATTGCTTTGTTTCCCTGCCAGTTGTGTGGTGAGAAATGTATGGCTGACATGTCTTGCCACATAGGGGAAAAAAAATCATTTCCCAATTAGCTTTGTATATTTTTGGCTAAGAAGTTTTCTCATGAGTCACAAATCATTTTCTCATGGCATCAGTAGCCTTATTACATATGTAACTAATTTTGTTCTGTAATCTAAAGCAGCAACAAAATGAAAATTTCTGCTATCTCTCCTGGCATTCAGTTATGAGAAGCTACAATATTTTTTCCTTGTCTACAAATAGCAGTAGGTACAAAGGATTTCAAGAACAGGAATACCATTGTGCTTTCAGTTGGCAATAAGGAATATAATGAATAGCATATATAATGATCGTGACCTCAGTGCATCAGTCACCATTGGCTATTTTCTGTCAGAGCTCCAAAACAATGCCAGCTCAAAGAGTTCTTCTTTTACTTATTTATCACATGGAATTAATATTGACCCCACCCTATTCTCAGTGAGATCAAGAGGGAGTTCAAAATTGGTTTCAACAAAAGAAAAATTAAAGATTCCTTTTTCATTTGTTGACCCTTGGAAAAGAGACACTACTCGTAACCACATAAAATAAAAACCAGTGTAAGTACTTGGCAATCAACAACATTATAAATTGAAAATGGTTCATTTTGATGAACACTAGAAAATCTAAAAGTAGTGATTCCTGCTTGCTTGTTTCTTCTGAGTTGGTCTACCTTCCCTAAGAAGTGGTCTTGCTGTCCTCCCTGAGAAACCATCCACTGTAAAAACAGTGAGTTTTCACCAGAGGATAAACACTTTCTGAAAGATAGGCCACTTGACAATGGAGCTTGTGTCACAAATTGGCTAATGTTGAAGTCTTTGCCCTGAGAGTGTCTTGAGTTGCTGTTCTTTCCATGGTCCAATTGTTTCAAATATTCCCTGCTGTAAAAAAATACCTGATGCAGTCTAGATCTTTTTTTTTAAAAAAAAGCAGCCAAACTCCAGTCCATTACAAAAATGCTCCACTACGTCAAACCACTCACAGGGCTGTTAAAGTTGGCATACTAAACCTTCAAAGATATATCTAGAGGTTTGAGACAAAGGTAAATTATCCTACAAATCTTCGAAAACTTCCTACTGCAGCCCACAAATGAAACAGCAGCATGACTATTTCACCACAGGCATGAAAATTACTCCAAAGATTTAACTCACAACATAGACCTAAGTAGGAATAACTCACCTCTAGCCTTCCAGTCCCTTAAACATCTCAATACACTCTGCTTTCAGCAGAAACCTTTGAGTGGGTTAGTAGTAGATATTTTCAGCTTTGTTTCTGAGATGCTACGGAAGGCTAGAGATATAGTATCTCAGATATTACATTCAAGGTTGAGGGCAGGCATCAGCACAGCCAGAGAGAGCTGTTTTGTCAAATCACACTACATCACACATGATGCCCCAACTTCAGCTTTTACCTTGTACGTCCAGTACCTCTGTCAGCCTCTAACTACATTTTCATGTGTAAGAACTGACCCATAGGTCACACCAAGTGAGCTCTTCAGATTGGTTTTCTTTCATGTCTGTCAGATGTGTTTTAGCAAGGATCAGTGATGGCTGATCAACAAATTAAGTGCAGATTCTTCCCATACTCCCACCTGGGTTTGTTCTGGCCCAGCAAGGGCAGAAATGCCAGCCTGGTTGTGTGCAATGAAGGCTTCTGCATGGTCATGGCTCTTGAGAAGAACTCTCTTTTTAAGATTTTTTTTTTTTCCTCTTTAAAAATGGGATTTTTTTTTTCTTCTTCCCTTTTTGGAGACTGCTCTCTTTTGCACAGTATCTAAAGAGCCTCTACAGACAAAGACAGCTGCCAGCACCATCAGTTCCTCCACTCTGTGTCAGGCCTGGCTTAGCAAAGCTGGTAGCAGAGACCTACCAGCTGAGGATAGGAGCTGAGACAGTCCAGCTGCAAGGGAAGTGCTTTGCTGTAAGATCAGGAAAGACTAATCCTAGCATACTAGCTAGGACTGTGTCAACACCAAACTGTACCAGACTGACTCCAATGCCAAGCAGCTCTCCACACCTGGGGTCAGGGGATTTGTAAGGATTATGAGCCTGATTCTAAAACCACTAATGACCTGCTTGTTTTTAAAGAATCAGGCTGCCTGTACATCCATGATTGCTGAGTTCAGTTTCTTCTGCAAACCAGCATACCTTCAGAAATGGAAAATGGACAGAGACGGGAGTCAGTTTTTAAGGCAGACATGTCAAAAGGAGAGTTCACTCTTGTCACTCAAAGGTGTTTCAGCTCTGCCAGTTTGTTGCAAAGCTCTGGCTGCTTGGGATTCTCCAAGTCCACCTGGCTTTCAGACAATGGTGAGCTTCAAGCAGGAATACTGCAAACCAGGGGGTTTTCTTGTCAAGCATCCACCCAAGTCCACATCATAGGACTCTACAGTCACTGATGGCTCAGTCCCAAGCAGTGACAAAGCTGAAGGCCTTTTTCATCTTAATCAACTCACACCGACTAGTTTTAACTACCTCTTATGGGTTGGCCTTACAGCTCTCCAATTGTGCTTTTCCTGCCAAGACTGTTCCTTTCAATGTTTTTCTTTCAAGTGTCTCAAGAGCACAGTTCATACAACTCCATATAAATCTCCAAATTTACAGCATGTCTAAGTTATACACAAGATGGTCAGGAAATTATGCCTAATAGAAAACTGTCAGCAGCAGATTATGAGAGAAGTGTGTGGGACAGGGAGACCTGTAGGAAAACAAAAGAAGGAGCAGTGGATCTGGGTATAGAGGCCAGGTCACCAGCTGGCATTTTTGCCAGCTTAATCACATTAACTGGTGGTGCTATTTTTACAGCATTTCTCTATTGGCAAAAACCCTAGCAATCTTAGCAGCATAAAAATATTAGAGCTTTCTTTGCTCCAGGAATTTAGGAAAACTGCACAAACCACAAATACCTGATGTATTGGTTTAGTCTGCCTCTAAATCCAAAGTTTACCAAACCAGCCACCTCACCATTTCTTCCCCGATGCAAGAATGGGATCTGAGTTTCAGCACAGAAGAAGAACAGGGCCTGTGTGAAGGCACTGACCATCCTCCTTTCCTCAGAGGGCTCCAGAACTCTTCAGTCTGAGTTCATCCACGGGTGAGGACAAGATGACTGGTGAAAATGGCTATGGTGGACCCATGCCTGACCATAGGGTAGATGTGCTTGAGCCCCTCTCCCTCTCCCTCTTTCCAGACTCTGAACCATTGGTCCAAAGGCCAGTACTGTCTGCTCTTCAATTGTGGTTCCTATCTGAGTTAATTTCTCTGTCCTGCCAAGATGGACAGAAAGGGAGGGCTGGTTTTAATAACATGGCAGACACGAAGCACAGAGCCCAGAGGACCTATTTCTGGCAGCCTTTGATGCCTCCCCCTTTTAACCTTGATAAGGGGTGAGTGGAAGAGAAGTGACTGGCTGGGGTGCGAGGCTCTCACTGGAGGAGCGCAGGAGGAAAGCTGCCAGTGACAGAAGAGTAAAAAAGGGACAGATATGAGCCTGGCAATTCAGAAAAGCAAATCAAGAGGGGCATAACAAACCACCAGTGCCAATAGTCAGTGCTTAAAAGTCCAGTTGCCTGCTCCCCTCCCATCCTGCCTGCTGGAGTGCCTGGTCATTTAGCCCAGCCATCCCAGAGTGTTTTGGTCCCAGCCTCCTACAGTAAAACTGAGTCTGTTTCTCAGCAGGATGGTGTGCTAAGGGAAAACCCTGAGCAGTCCAGCTGGGCCACTCACAGCTTTCTGCAGCCTGACTGATTGTGCAGCCCAGGCAGTGGGTGAATGGTGAATTGTTCCTCTATTAAACACTTCTGTAGTTAGAAGACATTCAGGGTTGGGTTTTAGTAGAGCCATTGGGTGCATAAGGTTAAGCCACACTCACATGTTTAGCTATTTCTTTTTCCAAGTGAGAAAAAAAGGGGAAACAACTTTTTAATAAAGGTTTGTCCCATCTTCCCTAGTACCTAGTTCAGATTTGGTTTTTCAGCCATTTATTCAGCTGACTTGGAGCTAATCAGCAGTGTTTTGAAGTTAAAGCAGCCTTTGTAAGTGAATCTTGTTGTGGATAAGTTTGGGTGGGGGGAGGAAGGGTTAATCCCATGCTTTTTGCATTATGAAACCCAAAAAACATCAGCTACTGTCTTTTTCCCTTCTGTGTTTTTTACCTTTGCCTTTCTTTCCAAAGGAAGATCCCGCTCCCCATCCCTCTGGGCTTTTGTTTCTAACAGGTTTCAAACACTCAGTGATGAGCAGTGATTTTTTTTTCCCTCCCTCCCCTCAGTCAGCTGAAACAGAAACCATGTTCTGCCGTCACCTGGCAGAAAAAAGCATTGTCAGGGAGCCACAGCAGAGAGGTCACTGGTAAAATGGACATGGAAACTGAAATATGCACTGCCCACAAAAGGACACATTCTGGCTAATGGTCAAGGCTTGTCTTTGGCTTGCAGCTATTTTAGCTATTAATATTTGAGATATTCAAGAGTTCGAAATCAGTTCTGAAATAGTTTCCAGGTTTTAGCTTGAAGTCTCCAAGTATTTCCACCTTGAACTCAATGAATGGTGAATCAAGTCCTTAATACAAATATTAAGAGGGAGAAAATACTGCCTTTCATACAATGCTAATATACTTGACCCCACGCACACTTTTTCCCAGCTGATAAATTAGAGCTTTTATTTGCATTTGGGTCCCTCTAGTGGAAAAAGGAAGAAGCCTGAAGACTGCTGCAAAACTTGAATGCAAAGAGGTTGGTTACAGAACTGCCCAATTTGCAGCTGATGGTGTTTCTTCACCTTTGTTTCACAGAATCACAGAATCACAGAATGTTAGGGATTGGAAGGGACCTCAAAAGATCATCTAGTCCAATCCCCCTGCCGGAGCAGGAACCTAAACGAAATTACACAGGAATACCAGGCCACACTGCAGTTTGATACAGGTTGTTCCACACCTTTACCATCATTCAGCTGTGCTGGGATGGAGCAACCCCATGCAGCTGTACAGACTAGGAGACAGCTGGCTTGGGACCTGGGACCCTGGTTGACACCAAGTGAACCCAAGTCAGCAGTGCACTCTTCCCAACTTCATACTGAGTTGTAGCAAGACTGAAGCTGGCAGGTCAAGGGAGAGATCCTTCCCCTCTTTTCGGCACTAGTGTAGCCACAGATGGAAAATTGTGGCCATCTTTAGGCTTCCAAACACAATGCAGACATTGATTAAGTCCCATAGAGGGCCACCAAGATGGTTGGGGGCTACAGCACATGATGTAGAAGGAGAAGTTGAGCAAGACAGCCTTGTTCAGCCTGGCGAAGAAATATCTCAGGCGAGAGCTTGCTGCTGTCTACAGATATCTAATGGGAGGACACAAAGAAGATGAAGTCCATCTCTTTTCAGAGGCAGACAGTGAAGAGACAAGGCAAGAAACGCAAGCTGAAACAAGGGAAATTCTAAAGAGATACAAGGAAAACATATTTCACCATAAGCATGATTCAACAGTGGAGAAAGTACCCAGAGAGGGTGGGGAATCTCCAGCACTGGAGATATTCAAGACTTGATTGGACAAAGCCCTGAGCAACTTGCTCTGATTTCAAAGTTAACTCTGCTTTGAGCCTGCTCAAAGGTTGGGCCAGGTAAAGTCTGAAGTTTTCTGCCAATTCAAATTAATCTGTTTTGCATCTCTCACTCATTGAATAACTCATCTGAGCCTGGCTTTGGTGAAGATGATTTTGAAAAGGAGCAGTGACTATATGACAGATTAGCCAAATAGACCAATCCACCATCTGAGACTGTGGAACAGATCCAATACCTGAAAGACAGCTGTCAGTCTGCATTCATCCCACCTAACTTCACGTACCTGGACTAGGAAGCATGGCCACCTAGTCCCAGCTCATTTTGAACCACCGTCTATCTCTCCATCACTGAAGAAAGAAGCTAAAATACAGAAGAATTCAGTGACATATTCTCATCAGCAATTCAGCAGCTCCAGAGAACAATTCTTACGTGCTTCAAATCACGACACACTGCTGTTTAGAGATTAAATAATAGGATTAAATGATAGAACAAGGGGTAATAGTTTTAAACTAAAAGAGGGGAGATTTAGACTAGATATAAGGAAGAAATTTTTTTACAATGATGGTGGTGAAACACTGGAACAGGTTGCCCAGAGAGGTGGCAGATGCCCCATCCCTGGAAACTTTCAAGGTCAGGTTGGACGAAGCTCTGAGAAACCTGATCTAGTTGAAGATGTCCCTGTTCACTGCAGGGGGGATAGACTGGATGACCATTAAAGGTCCTTTCCAACCCAAATCATTCTATGACTCTATGACTTTGTGATGATTTGGGGTGGGGTGGAGGTAGGGAGTTAATGCTTTGTTCATTGTAGCCAGAGTGGCAAAAAGGTTATATTCATTTGGAAAATAATTGCTGGCAAACCTGTTTGACACAAGGGTGGTTTCTGTGTTTATATTCTGGCTTATTTTTTCTTCATTCTTCTGTATTTTATGACTGCATGAAGTTGTTATGAATTACAGGCCTGGTTTTGCTCCCGCTGAAATAAATGGAAAACTCATTGATTTGTCTACTGCCAAACCAAGATTTTTATGACCCAACACAGGCAGGCTTCCACAGCGGTCAGCCCAGCACTTGGACAATCTGGCCAAGACTGCAGCCAGCCTTTCTCCGGGGCAAAGTGCTGACTGTCCTCAACAGATGGCTGTGTCAGTATTTCCTCTTTAAGGCAAGGTATGAGCAAGGGGCTGTTCTCTCATCTCACATACAATGGGTCTATCTTTGTCAAACCTTTCAGAAAATATTCCGCCTGGAGCAGGAGGTCCCAGGGAAAGCTGTGGCTCCAAGAGTTAAAACCCAACTGAGCTGTGAGTAAAAAGGAGTAATTGGTAACATTACTGTGTACAGCACTATGAGCTGCTCCATATTCTACTGGGCAGTTGGTTAGCAGTGCCTTTGCAGGGCTGTGGAGCAAGTGTTGGGCCATCAGTAGGAAAGCATATGGCACTAGGAGCATTCCTTCTGGTTTCAAGTTGTTCAAATACCAGTTAAGGGTCACACTGAAACAGGAAAACTCCAAGATTGTGCTTCAACACAAGAATCTGCTTGGCTTCAGGCAGAAAGAGAAAAATGTTACATCTCCCTCTGTGACCAAAACCACAGACCAGAAACTGAGCAAAGAATAAGGGAGGTGATGGGATAGCAGCTTCCTACCCAGGTCATCCTGAAGCAGTGATGTAAGCTGATAGCATGACCATAAAAGGGAAGTTTTCTGCCATGGAATACAAAATGCCAGCATGAATCAAATTAAGCCTCTTCCTTCTGTTTTGAGGACTGGAAAAGACCCATGTGACATTGCTGAGCAGCTGAGCACCTGCTTCCAGTGCATTTAACACACCAGACTCTAGCAGGTGAAGTTCAGTCCTTAAAAGCATATAAGTACTCAAAACATCACACCGATCTGACAGCCAGCTCCCTGGGCCATTGTATTGAAGAGTTCAAAACCATGTGAAAAGTGAAGACTCAAGAACAAAACGCTTAGAGGAGCTTCAGTTCCAAGGGCTTCCTTACCTACATAATTAAGTGCCTTTCACAGAATCACAGAATATTAGGGACTGGAAGGGACCTCAAAAGATCATCTAGTCCAATCCCTCTGACAAAGCAGGAACCTAAACGAAATTACACAGGAAGGCGTCCAGGTGGGTCTTGAATGTCTTCAGAGAAGGAGACTCCACAACCTTCCTGGGCAGCCTGTTCCACTGCTCTGTCACCCTCATCGTAAAGAAGTTTTTTCTCAAGTTTAAGCAGAACCTCCTGTGTTCCAGCTCACACCCATTGCCCCTTGTCCTATCATTGGGCATCACTGAGAAGAGCCTGGCTCCATCCTCATGACATTCGCCCTTAACATATTTGTAAACATTAATGAGGTCTCCCCTCAGTCTCCTCTTCTCCAAGCTAAAGAGACCCAGCTTTAATGTTACAAATGCATACACTGGCATGTGGAGAGTCCGTAGCTGTTTAGAAGAGAGGAGCCAGCTTCTTTCATCCATCCCAATAATGCCCTTTTCCAGTTGGGTTGTTCTGCACGTGGCAGGAAGGCATGGCTGAGCATGCAGTTGGGTTTGAGCCCCCAAGTCCAGTAATACGTAGCAGTCTCAGTGCATCTTTTCCACCACTCTGCCTTGACTCAGGGTGTGACAAAGCAACAGGAGAGCATGAAGACAGGAAAAATCAGAGAAGGGATGACAATAAAACACAGAAACCAAGTGTTAGGGGAATGGCTACCAGATCTTTGCATAAGCAACTCTGCTGCCAGTCACTTTACTGGTTAGAGAAGCTGGTGTGCCTTGAGGAGTTTCTCTATCCAAAGAATTTGGATTTTAAGCTAATTCTGCTGGCTAAAATCTTGTCATGGAACCTCGATCCCTTCAGCTCCATGGCAAGGAGTGAAAGGCAACACATGGACCTCACTGGTAACCACATATTATATTGATTTCAAACACTGTTATGAGCCTCAGTTAGAAAAGGAAGCATGATTGCATGATGTCCATCTCTCTGATTTCTTGGCAGCTGTCCATGTGGCAGTTCTCCACAACTGAGTCCCAACACACCTATTCCACAGCAGCCATCTTCTCACTTACTTCCTGCCCACAATTAACATACATCAGGGTCACACTGTAGACCCCAAGCTGATCAGGACAACTTTGCATCCTCATTGTAGAGTATCTTCCCTGACAGGACTTTCCTAGCCCAGGGGTTTGCTGTCTAGCAGAAACTGCCCATCCCTCAGCCTCTGCTACTGCTTGTCTCTGTGCGATTTCCATGGTGGTTACGCTGCTTTTGCCCATGCTGGTGAGTGATCTGCTGTGGCCCAGAAGCCTCTGCTGCTTTCAGGGGATGACTTCTCTTCCCTATGTAAGACAGAGAAGTTGGTCTGTCTGGGAGCACTCCTGGCAAAAATCTCCTGGGCAAAGGAGCCAACTGGCATGCCAGAGCTGTGCAGTGAGTCCTTATGGCACAGGGTGATGTCTGATAGGACAAAGTACAAAGGAAACCCATGTTTAACGGTACCAAATTCTGACAAAGGGGCTCTCAGCCCAAGGATCTGAGACTGTGCTAAACAACCTGTTGCTTGTCTTGCAAGGGAGCTGCTCACAGCTAACCCCTACTGACCTAAATACCACCTCCCAGCCAGCAGAAACCAAAATGCCATAGTGGGGAGCTGTAGCGATGCCTTAGCTGGTCTGAGACAGGGACTTCAACCATATCCACCCCTTAGCAGGGAGCTCTTCCATGCAGAGCTGTCTCTTGCTCTGCCAGTGAGTTTTGGAAATAATCACCAACCACAGAGGGGTTTCAGGACTATTTTACACCAGGATCTACAAGGGGCATCCACAAGGTTATAAAATATCATGTCCCTCATTCCCCCAGGTCTGCTATAGGTGAAAGCCTAAACGCTGGGCTCTGCAGAGCCCTAAAGACCTCAGAGGATTGGAAAAGCAGCAGATAATGTAAATCTACTCTGAAATTAATAAAATAGTTATACTTTCACCACATTTTACTATAATTCTTGGGAACAAATGAAAATAAATCATGATGTTAAGATGACTTTACTGTGCAATTTTAGATGCTTGCTCCCAATACTCAAAGTAGTCAAGTTTCTCAGCAAAACCATTTTAAGAAAACTTTGATGTACTAAAGCAATACTACACCCCCCCAATTCAGCCTGCAATTGGCTGAAATTTTCTTCCCGAAATCACAGTCCAAAGAAACAGGAGAACTGAGGAATTTCAGCTGAAGCATTTTGAGCTTCAGGGAGTTTCAAGTGAGAAAAGCAGGTCTTATAGCAGAAAAATGTTTGGCAATATAGGCATAACAATTATTACCAGCTCCACCTATAACATTTTCAAATTGGTATATACTGTAGAGACCCTAGTAAAAAGTAGGTTAGTGAGCCCAAATGTTTCTACTATTGTTTGCAGTGATACTTGCGGTGAGAATAGCAATGTTTCATCTATGAATAAAAACATCAACTTTAAGTCTTTCTGGCACTACATATGAAACTTCCCTTTTCTCCCACATGTTAACATGGAGATTCACAGGCAACATGCCAAGAAGACCAGAGAAGCTAAATTCACTGTATAAATAATTCAATATCAAAACCACTGGTGGTAAAACTGGAAAGTCACCATCTGACCTACCATATGTGGTTACTATGGAAATAGCTTTCTCCTTTAACTTAATGTACTCAGTAGTGGGAACCATTTCCTTGTGATTCACATGAATCTCTGGCATGTGCTCCACTGCTAAGTGCCAGCAAAAAGCTGTTTGTTGCAGTGATATTATAATACTGTAACAGGACTACAGGACTGGAAATTGCCACAAAGTGGGTCTGAGCTAACCTGAGTGATGCTAGAATACCTGTCAGCAAAAGCAAATCAGAAGAGGACCTGGCACCCAGTATTGCTATGTGGTCATGTCGAATGCCAGTAACATCAGTCCCAAGCCGATAATAAAACTGTAGCTCACAATGAGTAGGCACAGCTTGTTTCCAACCCAGAGATGAGGTTCATGGCCACCTGCTTAGAAAATGTGTTCTCATTTGGATTAAAAAGGGCCCATTTGTGATTTGAAGGATTAAGTACAGTGTAAAAATCCGGGACTTCTTACTTGCCCCTGCTACTGCTGCATTGTCCATGGAAGTCATTTCACTTGTTTATTCCTGTAAAATTTAAGTACTTATATATTCCTGTGTATACATCCCAATGTTTTAACAGATTGGATATCCTGGTGATTATAGAACCATAGAATGCTGTGAGTTGGAAGGGACCCACAAGGATCATCAGTCAGGAAGAAAATAATAAAATCTTGGGATTACATCTATTGGAGGGATAGAGGAAAGGGAAGAAGCGTCAAGTACTGGTATAATTCTCCAGAGTTCTAGCAAAAAAAACAAGAACACCACACTAGTGATGCTCAAAATCAGTCCATTTTGGGCACTACCATGAAGCAGCATGGGAAACTGAACTGGATAGGAAAGAACAGAATGGCCAGGTTATTGTTACATGAGTAGTATTTCCAAAGCCTTCACTTCATCTGTGAGACAAATAGCATGGTTTGCTAAATAGCAAAAAATATTTAAATTAGTGTAGTGCCTCTACAGTAGCAAATCAAAAGTCTGTATCATTCACCGTGGCTTTAAGGCTGCTAAAATGAAGACACCTCCACGATGAAGTGCAGCAGTTGTCATGTTGCTCATATTAACACTCTGTTCAAGGGCAACAGCAGAAGATACTGGTTTATTTAATATTCTACAAACCAAAGCCATGTACAGCCCCTGGTTATTAACCAATGCTCTGCAGAGCAGGCAGTGCAGACTATATCAGAGCCTGCCTTTCCCTTTGCAAGGGCGTAAAAATTCCCTCACTTGCTACATGACAAATAGGAGAATAGTGCAAAGCTCTTTCATTTGAAAGGAAAAGGGCAGGAAAGCCCTACAGAAGATGCTCTCCTTTAGGAATACTGGAATCCATCAGGCCTTGAAGAGCAGAGAGTGGGTCCTTGAAGAGCATTCGTGGTAGGAAGCAGAGAAAGGCATCTGGAGGGCTCAGGACTTAGCACCTCCTCTCTCTCTCTCTCTCTCTCTCTCTCTGTGAGTGATATGGCTTTCCCACTCCTTGATACAACCCACAAATCTGCAGTCACATGGTGAATATGGACTTTGAAGAGTCACTGGACATTTGGCACTTTAATAATTCCTGACTCACTCCGATTCCTTGCTTCCCCCCACATCCTTTCTTTTTTTTATCACAGAGTAACAACAATGACTTTCAAATACACCCAAAGCTGAGCAAACATAAAGGACAAAATAAAAGTCCTTTTTGACACCTTTGTAACAACAGTGAGCAAAACACCTTGGCGTAATTTGGGGTACCCATTGGGGTACTCCAGACCGGTTATTTGCTATCTACTGACATGGAAGAGTCATCATTTGTGACAGCTGGGTCACACTGTCACCTGCAAACATGATGGCCACTCACGATGTTCACTGTCTGCACCCAGGTGTATTACAGAGTGAGCCATTAAGACGCTCTCCTTTTGTAGACAGAACTCAGCAGTGTATTTAGAAGTACTGATGTGACAGTGAAATGTAGTTGTCATCCAGGTACTCAAGCATCCCATTATTCAAGTAATACACATTTCAGTGCACCTGGCAGAGTTTATTAATGATTCGCAGACTCTAGCACAGGTTCCCACCTCAGCTCCATAGAACAGTGTGTGCTGTGCGCACAGGCAAAAACACTAATCAAAAGTACAAAGCATGATGCCACAGTGTGGCTCCCTGGAGAAAATTTTGTGTTAAAATGGGTGCTCATGATTGAGGCATCATTTGGATCCACCATCATTTCATTTTCTATGTTCAAGGAGGAAAGGGCTAACAGCTGGGCATCCCTACATCTCCTCAGCTTTTGTTGGTGTCATCTAATGGTTAAAGCACAGCACTGGGAAGCAAGTGGCTTTACGATACATATGTAGGAGAAAAGAGTGTACCCATTCTGGAGGTGGGTTTTTTAAAAAAAATATTGTGGGGCCAATTGTTTGTTTAACAACTGGTTGCACTGTTTAATTTAGACAGTCATGACCAGACAAGTTCTTGAGATCTTGCAAGAGGCTTCCACACTTCCCCAGTTCCTGCAGAGAGGCTGTACCTGGCACAGGTGTGGGCACACATTTCTGGCCCTTCCAGCAGCTGATTTTAGAAAACCATGTTTTGCATATTGCAGTGGGCTAGGAGGACTCAGCCTGCTGTGGACAGTGAACCTGCAGATGAGAAGGTGTTGGGGGTCTGTAACAACTCTCAAGAATCACGCAGCTCTTGAAGGACCTGATTCTCCTTACTTTTAATAACTGCTGTTACTTATTATTTATTTGTTCAGATACCTCAGTTGTGTCCAAAATAGGGAGCGATACTGCTTTTAGAGTTATTGGGAGATTTAAGGACTGCTCAAGATCCTTCAGGTCCAGATATGATGAAGTGTAACAGGCTTTTTTCCTGAATTCAAAAATCTTTTCCCCTTACAGCCAGCTAGTTGTGGTAGAGATTAAAAAGCCAGCAGATGGGTCACTAGTTCTTTCCAGAGCCTGTCCCAGCTCTGTAACACATAGACCATCACAGGCTACAGATTTACACCCCATTACCTGCGGCACTGATGTGCATTTTTCAAACTCAGGCAAATGGAGTTTGATTGCATCTGTTAAAATGGTGTCAGCAAAACACACATCAAGAAGTAACAAAAAACTCTTCACCGTGGATAACAATGATGAGAAAGCTTTCAATTCCTATCTCAGCATTGCCCTTTCCCAAAGTGCAACACATAGCACACTGGGTTTTGGAGGCAGCGTGCAGATTCCCTGCACTTATCCTTGCAACAGTATTTATTGGTAGCAAAGGTACTATGTGCGATCAACATTTATTGGGCATTAGCCTGATTGTAATGGGAGATGCAGAGCTCATGCTGTCGAGCAGGAGAGCTCAAGGCAGCAGACCCTAGAAAGGCACGCTGCTCTCCACCTCCACACCTGGAGCAGGTCAGCTGCTCTGCTCTCCCAGAGCAGCACAGATGAAGGACAGTCTCAAAGTGCTGGAAATCTCCTAAGGGGAAAGGTAGCCCCTCTGCCTTCTTGCACAGGGCAGCTGCAGTGGCGACAAGGGCTAAGAGCTACACCCTCTGCAACTGTCTCAGTCTGACCAGGTGCATTATATGGCTCTTCTGCTTAACCAGTCATTACAGAAATATATAATAAGTCCAGTGAGGTGTAAAAATCTGAAACAGAAGCCACAAAATTGCAGTTATGTGTGTGTCGAGATACCATAGTCATAGAAATAATATTTTAATCTTCTAGGGCAGCCAGTTACAGGTATTGCCTCAGGTAGGTGGTGATGATCTTGACCTTGGACCCTCAGCCTGAACAGAGACTCACTTGGCACCCAATGACTTAGGTGCATCTCTCCGAGCCTGGCTGTTCCTGCACCTCAGCACCCCAAGCTCTGCCTTGCTAATTCACGGGGTGCTGGGGTGTCTGTGTCTGGTCCTCCCTCACTCTCCAGATGTGCTGGAGTGCATACAGAGACCCATGTCAGTTCTCTCAGGGCTCATCAGCTCCAGCTCTGCACAGCTAGCCCACTCCCCAGACTGCCTCAAATCTGCAAACACCATCCCCAGGCACAGGCAGCCCTTCTCTAAATATTAATGAGCTCTGCCAGCCCGGTGTCTCCAGCCCGGTTAACCGAAAGGCACCTGAGCTCTTCATGAATGATGGAGGGGGCACGGCACTGCACTGCCTGGGCTGGGCAATCTGCCTCAGTGCTTTAGATGCCAAAGATGTTTCCCTACCAGGCAGGTAGATAGACCTGTTGTAATTAAGTAATGAGCCCCAGCACCTTTCATTACCTCACAGTCACATACTATTATACTGACTCTTCTTGCCTCCCTTAACTTTCATGTGAGAACTGCTCGGATGCTTAATTCTGAAAATAATGGATGATCTCCAAATGGGCAAAGAATCTCAATTTCCTCACACATGATTAATAATATCTGGACTAGGCAGACCTGCACTGCATATCTGAGAGCTCTGCATGCAAAGTTCTCCTTTCCTATAGCCCACTGAAATTCAAAAGCCATCTCAACATGTCCAAAATGTTAAAGACAGCTGAGCATTTTTTCACCATGTTTTATGGTCTTTACAGAATCCAGAGCAAATCTTTTAGCAAAGGAAGTTGTGTGATTAGCAATTATTTGTGTCAGGCAAACTCTGAACTCACAATTGTTGCTAGGTTATTTGCAAGTTTGCATGGCCATGTCCACCCATTTCTTTAGGGGATGAATAAGAATTTACATTATTAGGACAGTCAAATACTGGCACTTTCACAAATGGTCCAGTGAAAGAGTATTTTGTTTTGCACAAAAAGATTTGGGTTTCATCCACAGAAAAAAAGAAAGTTTTTGGCCCTCTACCCAATCCACAGACAAAAGCGTTTAGGCCTTTAGTTATCATGAACCAAACAGAAATGATTATTTGGCTTTTACATTGTTGTGTTTGTTTGTTTTTTTCAATAAAAACAGGAATTTTCCACATCAGTTTCTATTTTGACAATTAAGTTATTTCTTTTCAACCAGTATTTCCAAAGGAATATTCCAACTGGCTTTAGCTGCTCACATTTTTGTCCAATAAAGAAAAGGAAAATGTCAGTGCAAGAGACAAAAGCTGTGGAGTCATACAAGAATGAGCGATCATGAGGAGTGCATTTTACTTGGCTATTTCCAAAAATCTGTTGCTCAGAAAATAATAATTCTGAGTTCTTGTTCATCTACAGATCTCAAATAAAATTTCTAAGAGAAGACTTTATCCTTAAAATAAAAATTCACTGATGTCACATACTTTTCAGAAAAGGGATGTACATACACTTCACATGCAAAATTATTTCTAGCCACCCACTCTAACTTCAGTAGCCACATATTCCAATTTCCATAACCCATTTTCTTCCCCACACTTTCTCCTCACTTTCTCCTCACTGAACTCTCAAATCCTTCATTGCACTGTAATCTGTCCTTTTCCATACAATTTTCTTTCAAGAATCTAATTTTTTTTCAGGTGCTATCAAATAAATAATAATTTTCAAAATTTACCACCAAAGCTAAAATCTGGACTTGCTGCTGCTGTCACTCTACATGTAGTTCACAGTCACATACACATGCATGCACAGACATGCAAAAAAATAGAAATCTGGCACTAAAATAAGAAACTCTAGGGATTTAATGGCCTATGGTCTTAGATTTTATATACTTCCAAGGCTATGTTAATGCTTGAAACAGTAGATATTCACTGTTTCACAAAAGAAGCCGCCAAGTTGCGTGCTTCCATCTCACGATTTCAGCTTACCCAAAGCACCATATCTGACACAGACTCCTGACCATCGTTCATCCAGGTGACTTAAATCCCTGTTTTCCTGTCTCCCAGGCTCATGCTAGCTTCTGACATGCAGTTTGTGGTACCTGGTACTAAAATCCATGTAAGAAGTTCTACGGACAGAGCACCATATATCACATGCAACGTCGCCATAATAGACACAGCAGACTCTACTAGAAACTGAATTATTCATTTTCTTATTTAACTTTTCTGTCTCCATCCTTCAATATAAATGAAGTTGCTATAGAATCCGTATTCCACTGCAGCCATATAAATTCATTCAGTAAGTTGCGAGAGGGAATTGGAGGATGACAATTTCCAAAAGCAAAAATTGAAAAAGAGGATCCAGCCTTCGCAGCAGCTGAACCCCCTTTTAAAATCGTGGGGGTTTTCCAAGGTATTCTGATCTGATGGAACTCTGGTACTGTTTGCTCTCTTTGACCACAGGATTAGACTCTCCAGGTGCATTTGGTAAGCCCATTCCAGAAGATCTGCCTGGATATTCAGCTCAAGGGTATATTTACAGTAGTAGTTGGTTGGCAAGACTTCTTTAAAGTATTTTGGGGGCCAAAAAAAGATCTTGTTTTGTCATAATTTATGCATTTACAAAAATCTGTTCATTTTGATAGCATTTGCTCTAGAAAGAAATTGAACTACATATTGTGAAGTTCATGTATCTCACTTTGGACTTTTGGGATGGCAGTTTTGATTTTCTTTCTCCTGAAATGGACTTTCCAAACAAAATTCAGTTACAAAAGTTACAAAAGATTGAAATTAAAACCAAACATTTTGTCTCATTTATCTGCTTTCCTGGAATTTCACTTACTTGGAAAGGGTAGTTTTTCCTTTCCAGTTGGGAATGGAAAATCAGAGTTTCCTTGAAACAGAAGATCTAGTCTCCACCCATACTATTTGCCATCAAATGTGTTTAAAAATGCTAGGAAAGGATTTTCAAATAATCAAAACCATATCAAATTTACTCAAACCTTTGCCATGTTATGCAGAGAAAATAGTGCTGTGGTCACTGTGATCAGGCTAAGTCCCACAGTGAAGCACATGGATCGAAATGATAGGTCTTCCCCATTGCCTTGTTCCATAAAAAGACCCCCAGATGAAACAACAGGTCAGAAAGTAACACCCAGCTTTCACAGTTAGGTACCACAAGACTGATCACATGCAACAGTGCAGAAGGAGATAGATAGCAACTTTTGCAAATAGCATTGGTAAAGTTAGTGAAGGTTTGAACCAGAACCCCAAAGAACCTCTCAAAGCAGAGTGGTTGAATTGTCCCTGGATCAATAGACACTGGTCTGATTCTTCTTTTATGTGATGAAACTGACATGTTTCATAAGGACATGGTTCCAAAATTCACTTTTACCAGAATCCTGAAAATATAATTACTAGAGATATCGCTTCTAAAAGCAGATAGGGTAGAAGGTTGGATCTATTGCACAAATATGTCAATGAACTCACTGACACCAATAGAGTTTGGATCACACAGTGAAAAAACTCTGCGGTCTCAATCTTCCCCTTAGTCAATCAGTAAGGGATTGTCCCACTAAATGATGTATCCGGAATTTTTTTTCCATCCCCAAATAATTACAAGGAAGATGGAAGTTCTCCAGTGGGAGAAGACTAATGAGTATATAAGTACACAGGGAACTGAGAGGAATGTTACCACACCCAAAACAAATGAATCATGGGAGAACACTTTGAAGAACACAATATTTTATGAAATAAGATTCCCGCATTATTCTGGAGTGTTTTAGGACAAGAATAAAGTACCTGTGACATCACTAGGCCTGTTGGGTACTTCCAGTCTGGGCTTGTGCTGCCAAGTATTCCCGGAGCAGTGATTTAATTTTGGCTGTGTCACTACTGCTATGTCAGCTGTACTGCTGCAAACGCAGCTCTCGTGTCATTCCAGCTAGGCTGTTGCTGTCTTTCAAAATCCTTGTCATGTGTGACACTACAAATGGACAAGTCAGCAAGGTATTAGTCACAATAGTAAATGCTAATTGCATGTATGGGTAAGATCGATAATGCTTTACTATGCATTACCAATGCAATACTATAGTTAGCAGTTGTAATGGGGCTGAGTCTGGGGCTAACAAAACTAAATAGCAGCCTGAATAAAATGAGCTTCTTGCAGATGCATGCTAACCAGGTGTGTAAATGTTTACCTGCTCCCAACCTCAGCAGTGTGTCTCGATGTGGAATGGCCATCAGACCAAATAGGACCTCTTGTCCTATGTACATGATATACATGGAAAGACTAAAGTTTTCCAGCTCCTCATTTAAGCAGGAGGGCAGTAGTTCTCCCTTGGCAGTTCCAGTAGATGGAGCAGCTCCTGCCCTGGCATGGGGTTCTGGGGCTCTCTGCTTCATCCATCTCCCTTGCTCAGGATTTTTTCTCCTCCAGAGCCTCACAAGCACACAGTGACAGTCCCTCAGGCCTCCAAGTGCATTTTGGAAGTAAAATGAGGAACAATCAGGTAGCATTCAGTCTGAAAGACCAATATATGTCGAGTCAAGCATAAAATTACAAATGGAGAAGTAGAACTAGCACTGGAGAGAAAGCAGTTTGCCAACAAAACTGAAGAGAAGCAGTGTGGATAGATGCATAGCCATCCCATGAAAGAGTCCTCTTTCGTCTACTTAATA
>NW_010286265.1:59304-59928 GCF_000700745.2 Antrostomus carolinensis
CTGGCCATGCAGTAAGCTGACACCCATTTTTTAGCTCTCACAAATCATCTGACATCATTCAGCTCCGTGGTGGATGAAATGGAGCCGAGGTGCGAATCCCACAGAGGCAGGATCCCAAGACCTCATCCCAGCAGCTCATGTTGCAACCTGTCACTGATACAGGGCTCTGGACCAGACAGACTAGCACTAAGCCAGGACCTGCTGTCCCACCTCCATACCACCACACAGACACAGCCTCCTGGGGTCCCCTGGGGACAGACCTTCACCTTCCAAAGACTCCAGAATATGGACCATTTAATGACAGATTGCATGTTGCTGTGGCCCAGCTGAGCTGGCCTAAGTATTCACATGCACAGCCCACAGATAGTGCTGTACATGGTTCTCTCCAGGTCATGGAAACAGGAGGCAGCATGAGGCAGAAAGCACCATATGATAAGTCAAGAGCCAGATAATCAGTCACGTCACCCTGAGGAGGAAAAGGTGGAAGATCTCACTAGGAACAAAAATACCAAACGGATATCCACCAAACCACGCTGAGGGTCGATGTTGCACTTACACAATGATCATTCTTATACAATTGAAGTTAACAACTTCTTCTCCATCAACTCAAACGGCAGAATGCAC
>NW_010286265.1:59961-64801 GCF_000700745.2 Antrostomus carolinensis
TGGAGATAAATCTAGGACTGTGAATTTAGCTATTAACTAAATACAAAGACAGGAAAGCTATGCTCTAGCTGTCTTCTGATAACTACAGGGCATGTGTGTCTGTAGGACCAAATATTGGTCTATTTTGGGGGACATACGCAACACATAACTAGGAAAGGTCTGAAAAGCACACATGTAAGAAGCTAAACCAAATAAAGAAATTGTAACAGACCCAGAAAAAAATACAGACAAACAACAAGATGATAGTGAAAATGTAACCATCAGATGCACAGGAGGCAAACCAGCACTGGTGCCATTGCAGTCAGACTGCTGTAGAGCACGTTTTTTTGGCAGGGTGGCTTGCTACTCACTGTGCTTCCTAAATAAATGAACTAGAAGGGCAAACCCATTCTTGAACTGAAGCTGGGGTCAAAGATGACACAGTGAGGCAGGGTGCCCTGGCTGAAGGTGACAATGACTGTCAAACGATCAATGTTAACAGAGGACAAACTAGTCCTGACATAGTCAAAAGCTTATTACTATCACTGACTGCTGGATCCTTCTTCTGCAGTGAGTGATTTCTCTGATAACTACTGGAGGGACAGTGGTTTTCCCTATGGAAAATTTCAAGAGTATTTTCTCTGTCCCAGAATTTTAGCAGATTAAAATTCATGTACCTGGGGAGATTTCCAGAAGGTCTCTGGAGCTACATGATGACAAATTCCCTCACTACTGCAGTTTGCTTTTAAACCAATCCTAGAAGATGGGACTTTCCTCTTGTGCTTTGCAAGTGCTCTTTCACAGGCATAAATCAGGGCAACTCGCTGATTTCAGTTCCTGAGGAGAATTAGCTAGATCACCATATTTAATCACTCTAAGATTTTAGGGCAAAGAAAAATGTTTTAATGAGTCAGAGCAAAATACCATCATCCCTTCAGCGCTGTGCATGTTTCTCTCTACTCTGTAATTTCATGTTTGGAAATTCCAGCAATGTTAATCAGAGCAAACTGAGAGTCCCAAGGAATAACGAAATAAAACAAAACATTCAGTGTTAAATCCAGCACAACTTAAGAATGATTCAAAAACTAAAGGGGAACTTTTACAAAACTCTGAGGAAGTTTTACATTTTATAGTGTCAGCAAAGCAGGAATCACCATCCTTCCCTCCACAGAAATTCACAAAGAGCTATAAACACCTACTCTAAATCTAAGACTTGTGACCATTTCTTAAAGTGAATGTGTTGGAGGGTTTTTGTTGCAAAACCCAAGGTACTCTCAGTATTATTATATTTTATTATACTACTTAAGTAAGCTTTAAAATTTATACACTATATTAAGTATATTAACCTCCAGAGTAGCTGTAATCCAGTAGAGTTCACAAATGAAAAAACCTTAGTAAATATTTTTATATTTCAATATAAGAGCCAATATTGATTCTTTTAGCCTTGGTATTATGTGTTAGATTTAAAAGTCTGTGAAAATTATTCTCTGATTTTCTAGGAGTTGTAAGAAAAAAGCTAGGCTCATTTATGTGAATGGGTAGTTGCAATAATAACCACTTCGAGCCTGAACATGGCACACACCATTACCCAAAAGAGAAGCGTGTACAAAAGGCAAAGAGGTTTTTCTTTCTATTCTCCTATGAACACATATATTTTAAGCAGACAAACAGGAAGATCAAAGGAAAGAGAACTTAAAAGGATACAACTTGAAAAAACATCACCAGCTTGACAAGGTAAAAGAGAAAGCAGAAGTGCCAGGGAAATGGCATGCAACTTGCAGAGAAAAGTCACTGCCTCTTGTCACCAGAGCCTTTCAAAGTTTAAAAAAAAAAATAGATTTTGTATGTTGCTTAAAAGTAAGCACTCCTGCCTGATAAGGGAACTACATACTCTCTCATGAGACCCCACCTGCAGTACTGTGTCCAGCTCTGGAGTCCTAAGCACAGGAAAGACATGGAATTGTTGGAGTAGATCCAAAGGAGGGCCACAAAAATTATCAGAGGGATGGAAAATCTTTCCTTTGAGGTCAGGCTGAGAGAGTTTGGGTTGTTCAGCCTGGAGAAGAGAAGGCTCAAGGGTGACCTTATTGCAGCTTTTCAATACTTAAAGGGGGCTTATAAGAAAGATGGGGACAGACTTCTTAGCAGGGCCTGTAGTGATACGGCAAGGGCTAATGGTTTTAAACTAAAAGAGGGGAGATTTAGACTAGATATAAGGAAAATTTTTTTTACAATGAGAGTGATGAAACACTGGAACAGGTTGCCCAGAGAGGTGGTAGAAACCCCATCCCTGGAAACATTCAAGGTCAGGTTGGATGGGGCTCTGGGCAACCTGACCTAGTTGAAGATGTCCCTGCTAAATGTCCCTGCTCATTGCAGGGGGGTTGGACTGGATGACCTTGAAAGGTCCCTTCCAACCAAAACTATCCTATGATTCCTTCCTCAGTTTCTTCTCTTCACGAGTGCCCACTGCTGCCTCCCAGCATGTGACTGGAGATCCCCACATCCAGGTAGGTCCCCGTGAGGTCAGTGTGTCCCCAGAGGCAGAAGAATCCCCAGGCAAAGCTCAGACCATGAAGTCGAAGCGTTTGTAGGCTCAGCATATGACTCCTGCCAGCTCCCAGAGTGTTTAATGTTGAACAGCCCCACTGAAATCAGTGGGTCTGCACATTTGTACTCTTATTCACAGCTCCTCTAGATGTTGCATGCTCACATCCTAATTTTAAGAGCAAAAAAAATATCATCAGTGTGCAGTTATGATTTCAGAAGTGTAACATGAAGGAGAAAGTGGTGCAAGAAGGCAGAATTAGAGGAGTGTACTGAAGTGTTAGTAGAGCTATTAAAAAAAATTAAGAAAACAGCATGCTACTGTAAAACTTAAAGTCCAGTGACAGTACAATAAAAGAAAATTTAATGTTTAAGACAATTATTATTCATTAAACTAGCAGTGTTGACCTCCACTGGTTTATCAGTCTGGGGGCTCCACCACCACAGAATACCCCAATTCAAAAAAATTCAAAAATTTCAGTTCAAAAATTCTTTTGCAGACTGTACAGAGTCACTCTCCCAGAGAGGCTTTGGGAACCCAGGAGACACAATACTGAAGCAGAAGCAATCCTGCCTAAGAAGCCTCCCAGCTCATCTTTCTCTGACCTACTTCTGAAAATTCCCCAATGAAGGGAGCTCCACAAGCTTCCCAGCCAGCCTGTTTTACTGTCCTTATTGGGATGTCCCATCCAAAACAAATGGAGGTTTTGCCACATCCCACATCAGCTGCAGTGTTAAACATGGATTTTGGCTGGTGTATGAGGTTTTATTATTAATGTTATTAAAGTTAGCATTAAAAGATTATCAGGTGAAACTGAGTAAATATATTGATTGCATTAGTTTTATTCTCCACTCGTTTTTGTTTAAGAAGTCGTTATTTATTGGCATATTAATGCCAGTATCTGTTAATTTAGAAGTTTGTTTGTAATGGAGAGTAAGAGTCAGTTTACTAGCTTGTTCTGTTACCTCCATCTCTGAGGTGTCTGCTTCATTGCAGTCACCTTGATGTCCCTCACTTAACCCATACCTTATACTTCAATGGGTCATCCAGACCAGTGCATCTCCCATGCAAAGTACAGCAAATCAAATATAGATTATATTGATCTTTTTGATCCCTGTGCCAATCAAAGTAAAGAACAGACTGCAGAGACATAAATAAGTCATATCTTTCTGTTAAGCTATAATTGTGATATACAAAGGAGTTCAATGGAATGGTCAAAAATTGTCCTAGGACTTCTGTCCTGGATCAGAGCAGGAACCAATGCAGCTCACTATCCTGTTTTTAACATAGCAAGACTCATGTGCTTAAGAAGAAAGCTTTTAAAATACCACACAATAGTTAGATATGGATGGAAAAAAACTCTGTTTGAAATCTCAGGGTTAAATCCAATTTTTAAAGACTGGATTATCCCAAAAGAGCAAGAGATGGTAATAAACTGCTAAAATCTCAGAGAGCCAAAAATGTAAAAATAGTTTTAGTGTAGAAACTAATTTAGTAGCAATGGATAAAGACAGTATTAGCGGGAGATAGGTAGGCTCCAGCTGTCATCTTTTCTTATCTCAGATCTAGATCCAAAGAAGCATTTGCATTACTAACTGCTCTGTAGATACAGAAATCTAAGTGAAATCAGCAGGATCTTAGCACCCAAACCTGGCTGGTCCTTCTACACCAGCTCATGGCAGCCTTGTGTTCCACTTCAGCCAGGCTTGCATGAATCCTAGAATCATAGAATCAGAGAATGGTTTGGGTTGGAAGGGACCTTAAAGATCACCTAGTTACAACCCCCCTGCCATCAGCAGGGACACCTTCCACTAGATCAGGTTGCTCAAAGCCTCATCCAACCTGGCCTTGAACACTTCCAGGGAGGGGGCATCCACAACTTCCTTGGGCAACCTGTTCCAGTGTCTGACCACCCTCACAGTGAAGAATTTGTTCCTAATATCTAATCTAAACCTCCCCTCTTTCAGTTTAAACCCATTTCCCCTTGTTTTGTCATTAACTGCCCTTATAAAAAGTTTTTCCCCAGCTTTCTTGTAGCCCCTTCAGGTATTGGAAGGCTATAAGATCTCCTCAGAGCCTTCTCTTCTCCAGGCTGAACAGCCTCAACACTCTCAGCCTGTCTTCATAGGAGAGGTGCTTCAGCCTTCAATCATCCTGGTGGCCTCCTCTGGACTTGCTCCACTAGGTCCATGTCTCTCTTGTGTTGGGGGCTCCAGAACTGGACACAGTACTCCAGGTGGGTTCTCACAAAAGTGGAGCAGAGGGGGAGAATCATCTCCCTCAGCCACGCTTCTCTTGATGCAGCCCAGGATA
>NW_010286266.1:0-540 GCF_000700745.2 Antrostomus carolinensis
TGGACCATGGTTGGGTTGAGTTGGACCAACGTTGAGTTGGGTTGTGTTGGACCATGGTTGGGTAGGACCAGGGTTGGGTTGGGTTGGACCAAGGTTGGGTTGAGTTAGACCAACGTTGAGTTGGTTGGACTATGGTTGGGTTGGGTTGGGTTGGGTTGGGTTGAGGTGAAGAGTTGGGTTGGGTTGGACCAACATTGAGTTGGGTTGGACCAAGGTTGAGTTGAGTTGGGTTGGGTTGGGTTGAGTTGGGTTGGACCAAGGTTGGGTTGGGTTGGACCAACATTGAGTTGGGTTGGACCAAGGTTGGGTTGGGTTGGACCAACATTGAGTTGGGTTGGGTTGGGTTGGGTTGGGTTGGGGTGGGGTGTGGGGCGCCATGGTTGAGTTGGGTTGGGTTGGGTTGAGTTGAGTTGGTGGGGTCAAGGTTGGAGGACACCCCCATCATGGTGTCATCACCATCTTCTCAGGTCACTTGATTTTTGACATCCTGAGTTGAGTAGGGTTGAGTAGGGTTGGGTTGAGTTGGGTTGGGTTGAGTTG
>NW_010286267.1:0-10357 GCF_000700745.2 Antrostomus carolinensis
ATTTGGTTTTATTTCTCATTATCCTCTGGTTATGATTGCTAATAAATTAAATTTGCTTTTCCCCCAAGTTGAGTCTGTTTTGCCCGTGCCAGTAACTGGTGAGTGATCTCTCTCCATCCTTATCTCCACCCACGAGCTTTTTGTTATATTTTCCTCCCCCTGCCCAGTTGAGGAGGGGGAGTGATAGAGTGGGCTTTGGTGGGCATCTGGCCTCTAGCCAGGGTCAACCCACCACACCTGCCCTAATTTACATACATTACACATCCTACTCTCAACTCATCATTATAGATACACAACACTTGTTACCAGGAGGGGAAAAGCAAAACTCTGTAAAACATTAAAACATTGCTACTTTGCCACAACATCATCTTCCAGTGAAGCTAAGTAATGCCCTTTCCAAACAGTGATTGAGGTACTGATGTAGTGGAAATTTTTATCATTATTTTATGTGGCTTTTCATTGCTGTGACACTGGTAATGGAAAAGAGATGGAAAGGTGCGGCAAACAATTCTGGCAAATGCTACACAGCTCCAGAATTCAGGTAAGCTGGACTGGTTCAGCTGACATTACAATACATTCCAGTATGGAAAAAAAAAGAGAAGATGCCGAAACTTTGCCATTAGAATCCAGAAATGCTAATTTTAATGAAAAGGAAGAAATCAATCCATGCATAAGCATGTGAAAATTTGAATGCATTCAGTCAATTTGCACCATTCTGTATTTGTTACTGCATGAGTGCTACTGCTAAATCAATGGTGCAGTAATTCTGAATAAGCTCTCTGGAATACCAAAACAAGGTATAACAAGGTACCAGATGAGCCTAAGGAGAACTTTGCTTCCTGGCCAGTCTAATGGGGCATCATGCTAATATAACCACACTGCTTTTATGACTTGAGTTACAAATCTGAACTGATAAATCTTGCTCGCTTTACTCATATGAGTTATCCTATTGCCCCTTTACTTCCTAATTGCCTTATTAATAAATCCAACACACCACTTTTGCTTAATTCTGACCAACACCTCAATTTGCATGGGTAAATGTGACTGTAGGGGATATCAGATGCTATGCTTCCTACTGAGCCTTAATCACAGTTCTGGGCTGTGAATTATAGCAGTCAAACTTCTCGATACATATATACATATTTTTCCCCTCAAAGTTGCATTTGGTGGGACTCGTAAGATAAAAGAATAAAATAATGGTTATTTTAGTGTGTCTGGTTGCCACACCACATTTTTACAGACTTTCTGATCTGATTACTTCTGGTATTGATAAATGTTTCACTATAGGTATTTACCAGTCAGATTTTCATTTAAGTAACATCCACACAGAAAAACTTTAGATTTAATCTTGAAATGGAAAATGGAGTAGCGAAGGAAGGCTGGGAGGAAAGTGAGATACACCTGAATTTTACATATTTAACATACAGAAATAGAAACTTGAGAATCAGGAGATGCATGGACTATCAAGCTGTATCATTACTCTCCTGGTGTTTCAGTAATGATTATCAGATGTTAACAGTAAATGAAATTCTCATAATCTGCTAAGGTATGCCACATTTTCTTGATGATTCACTGTGTTTTGCTCAACTGTTTATTCTACCGTCTCTGCCTACAGCTCTTGAAGGTTTCTTGCCAGACCAAAAGTTCACCTTATCTTACAGTTCTCATAACTTCCTCTTTACTGACACACAACAATTAAAGTCACTATATCAGTTCTGGTTGTCTAGTTTTATGTTCCATGTAAATACACCTTCTCAGTAGTTCAATTATGCATTAACTTCTGCAGTCTTGCCCTTCACCTTTTCCAGTAACACCCCCAGAATCAGAAGACTATAACATAGCAACAGCTTTGAATACACAGCAAAAACACATGGAAGGGTGAAGGACTTAATGGCATAATGGATAAGATTCATGCATCTCTTGCCAGTTGAAAAGGCTATAGAAGGCTAATTAATCTTCATGTAGCTGGGGAGATTTTGATACAAGTAATTTTAAAACACAATTTTAAATTTTTTATTTTCCAAAACTCAATTTTAATGTGACCAGACTTCAGTTAACTTGTTTTCTGGTCTAGGGGTCTTCAGGTATAAAGGAAATAATGAGGCCATTACATACTTCAATTATTTCCATTATTTTCAGAACTAATCTGTATTCTTGCCCAGTGCCAGACAGAATATTTCAGTTGGTGGTACTTGTATTTAGCTAAGTGAGAACCATTAATCACCATTTCCTGACACAGCATCCTAGAAAAATGCCAAAGTACTTCTAGTTAAATTTCATTCACTCAGTCACTTTAAAAAGATTTTAGTTCTATGGGATATTAGTGTGAGGATTTGAACTGGTGGGTTGATTTACTAAATAATTTCCCCAAAATACAATTCATTACAGCCATTTAATAGATTCCTACACATTAGATTGGAATGTATGTCATCTAATAAAATGTCTCATACTTTTAAAGGCTAGTTAATCATAAAAGTGACTTCCTGCTTCTGCAGTTAAAAGAATTCCTACTTGTAGAAGGGACAAGTCACATTCAATCAATACTGTGTGTATTATATTTTATTTTTGATCCTTTCAGCTGCATTCAGCCCAATACTGAGTTACTTTGGGACATATTTTAACAGTCAAAGATTTACATATGTAGTGATGAATGGCATTAGTAATTTTTTTTGCGTGTAGAAATTTTGTTCTCTGATAGTGATATATTAGATAGGTTATATTATATATTATACATTAAATATGTAAAAAGAAATAAATGTTTTGTTTATGAAGTTGGTAGAACTGATATAACTGCTCATTCATCATCACTCAATTCTTGTGTAACAACTAGCTCTTGGCTTCTTAAATTGACTATTATTTGGCTGTAAGAATCTAACAGTAATTACAAGGTCTGTCATGTGCAGGTTGTCTTAATACAGCACTCTATAAAGATCTTTTGTGCCACTGAGATTTTGTCAAAATCTACTTTCAGTTCACTGAACTGAGAGTGCATTTGTCTAAGCCATTTTCCTACTTCCTAGGCTCTGTACCTGTTTCAACAAGTTTTGTGTTTGCTTCTGATAAGACTATTTTCCAGAGATGAATATAAACTTGTTAATATTTCACTGATGATGCTGCAAAGATTGAAAATTGCCTGGTTGGAGTACCAGGCTCCGCTATCTGAAAAAAAAACCCAACAAAACTCTCACAACATTTCAATGCTCTATGGTCAATTAAAGAAACATTTAGTTGGTTAAATGAAAGGACTAGTCAGAATATCAGCTTTTCAGGGTACATAGTACCATTATTTATTGTCATGGAACACTATTCCCTTTAAAAAGCCTTGAAAACTGTCATTTAATTAAGTGGAAGCCTCTCTGTTTCTCACACTGAAGAATATATTCCATAAAACAAAGACTTGTTGCATTTTGCTTATTACACTAATGTGTGTTCCTCTCTTTCTTCCTTCCAGCCACCCAGCAGTCCGCTCAATCAATGCGCTGCTGTTGCCTAGTTATCGAGAGTTCAATCCTCCTACCACTGCGGGAACATTAGATTCCCCATTGATTTCAGCGAGGGAGGATTAGTTCCAGGCAGTAGATAGATAAACTGAAACAGAAGTTCTTGCAGACTTTCTGCTGAAAAGTTGTTGCCCTCATTAGGGCATTTAGAGCTGCTTCTGTCTGGCAGGCTAACAGCACTCAATTTAGTAGGTAAGAAGTCTCACACAATCTTGTATTAATTCATGGTTTGTGTCTAAGAAAGTTCTAACAGAAGTATTCATAACTTAACTGCTTCAAAGATACTGCTTGTATGCATGTAGGAAGGGGGGTGCTTTTTCTCTAGCTTGATTAGAAGAAAACAATCATCTTTTATCTACTGTTGGGCAGAGCTTAGGAAGGCCCTGACCACGGCTGGCAAGGTAATGATCACAGTTCTTAGCAATCTGACAAGGATTTCTGACACGTGGAGCAAGACCCACTGGGACCTGAATCCTGACTTCAATGCGAGACTGAGACTCCTGTTGGCTTCAGTTAACTTCAGTGCTTGCACCGTTTGTCTCTCACTGCAATCTGATTTTATCAGCACATCCCTATCACACACCTGAGCTCAAAGGAGAGGCAGTCAAGCTTGCACTGACCCAAGCTGGCATGCCCCCATATCCCAGCAGTGCTGTACAGGTTAGCACAGACCCTGAAACAGCATGAGCAGCATACTAAAGTACTAATTAATCACCCTTTCTCCTTAACAAGGCTAATTGCCTCAGGCTTGATGCCTTGCTGACGCAACTGTTCTGTGTCTGCTTTTCAGTAGCTTCAGCATTCTGCACAGTAGCAGACAGCTACACACAGATCTCGCATCCATCATCCATTATACAAGGTACTCCTGCTTCTCCAGCACTGAAAGGCAGACTTTTCTTTTCAGAAGGATGCTATTCTGAGAAAGAATTAAAAATCTCAATTTCATACCTCTCTGATAGCTGTACAAAACTCACTCTGCAGAACCTTCTTTAGGGACTGTAGCTTGTGTACTGGTACTTCTCCAGATTCTTGCAGTTTCTCCAGTAACTCAATTGCTCTTGCAACATCTGAGTTGGGAAAAAAAAGAATACAGATCAGTATAAACAGTGACTAGTAAGTGACTAAAAGGGGGATGCTGATGGTAATTTTAAATTTAAAATCAGCTTTAGCAACACACAATGTATTAGTTTTGTGTTATACCAGCCTCAGATAGGCAACAACACTGCTGTTCAGAGATCCAAATCCTAAAGTATGGACCAACGTGCATGTACATGGACAACAGACACACAAAACGAGGTACAGTCTTAGTTTCAAACATTCTTTGGAACAAAGCTATCAGTTCAAAGCAGCTAAGCCATATTAGCAGACCTAAAATACTTCTTACTTTCTGCGTAAGAGAAAGTAGCACAGAAACACTTACTTTCAGGAAGTCTGAAAGAATGAAGCTGAGTCCTTATGAAAGTACCTTCACGATGACAACATCTAAGAAAACTATTTCATCTTTATTTCTCATGGATCTAAATCTACGTATCAACAACCGATAAAGAAAGTCTTCTAAAGGCAAGTAAAAGTCTGCTAGGGAAGAATAGGAAGTCTCCTAGAGAAGAGTAAATGTGCAAGGCTCTTGTCTAGGTCTCCAAAGAACTGACTGGTCAGACATAACCCTTATGACCCACAGAAATACACGGAAAAATATTTTTGGTGGCCTGAATTCTCCTTAAGCACCTGTGTATTGTCAAGAGGAAGATCAAAGTGTCTCTGAAGAGCAGTTCAGAGGGCTTAAGTGAGTAGCCATACTGAGTAGTGAGCGGGAATCTAGCTCAGTTGAACAGTGCCCATACCCTTACTCTCACAGAGTCACAGAATGGTAGGGGTTGGAAGGGACCTCAGGAGATCATCTAGTCCAACCCCACTGCCAAAGCAGGTTCCCTACAACAGGTTACACAGGAAAACGTCCAGGCAGGTTTTGAACATCTCCAGAGAAGGAGACTCCACAATCTCTCTGGGCAGCCTGTCCCAGTGCTCCGTCACCCTCACAGTAAAGAAGTTTTTCCGTAAGTTTGTCTGGAACTTCCGGTGTTCCAGTTTTTGCCCATTGCTCCTTGCCCTGTTACTGGTCATCACCAAAAAGAGCCCGGCCCATCCATTTGTCAGGCATTTATAGATATTGATAAGATCCCCTCTCAGTCTTCTCTTCTCCAGGCTGAAGAGTCCCAGCTCTCTCAGCCTCTCCTCGTAAGGCAGATGGTCCAGGCCCCTAATCACCTTTGTGGCGCTCCACTCAACTCTCTCTAGAAGATCCCTGTCCCTCTTGAATTAAGGAGCCCAGAACTGGACACAGTACTCCAGATGTGGCCTCACCAGGGCAGAGTAGAGGGGGAGGAGAACCTCTCTTGACCTACTGGTCACACTCTTTTTAATGCACCCCAGGAGACTGTTGACCTTCCTGGCCACAAGGGCACACTGCTGGCTCATGGCCAGCCTGCTGTCCACCAGCACACCCCGGGCCTTTTCCTCAGAGCTCCTCTCCAGCAGGTCAGCCTCCAACCTGTACTGATGCATGCGGTTATTCCTCCCCAGGTGAAGGACTCTGCACTTGCTCTTGTTGAACCTCATCAGGTTCCTTTCTGCTGCACTCTCCAGTGTGTCCAGGTCTCTTTGAATGGCAGCACAGCCTTCTGGTGTGTCAGCCACTCCTCCCAACTTTGTGTCAACAGCAAACTTGCTGAGGGTGGATGCTACCTCTACATCCAGGTCGTTGATGAAAATGTTAAACAAGACCGCACCCAGTACCCCGGGGAACAGCCCTAGTTACAGGCCTCCAACTAGATTCTGCACCAAATACTCTCATAATATTTTTCCTCTTTAACATTAGTTCCTAATTTACACACTTATTGCTAAGATACATACATACAAAAAGAACCCAGCCCATGAGATGCTCAACAATTCTTTATGGCTGGGGACACAGGTGCACAAGAAATCGTGGCCGGTCTCATGGAGGCTAGCCTAGTCAAGCAAGGGACACACTGACTCACATGCAGGAGTGAACTGAGCAACACGTATCCTGGTCGGTGTTCAGGATGATGGAGCTTAAATAGAGGGTTTTCTCCTCCTGTGTCATTTCGTGTAACCTTGCAGGTTTTCCTGTAAATTTGCTGGTATAGTTGAACCTGGCATTTCTGTTGTCTTGACTGTGTGGTCATTCTTACATCTTCTAGCAGCTACCAGAGCCACTAGTGGCCCGTTACATAGGTCTGTATCCTTGTGATGAAATGAAGGCATAGTACTAAATGATAAAACAGTATTTGAGGTATTTTAATTCTGCAGTTTAACTGCACAGAAATGAACAAACACCCTCCCCTCAACCACACAACTCCAAAATGACTACAATGGCTACAGAGGCAACCTTATATAATTCTCCTTCCCGATTACAAAGATTGTACTGTTTGTGAGCAGGAGATTATGCTAATTGAAACAGTTCTTACAGTCCTTGGCTTGTAGCTGAGCTATACTGACTAGATGTCATACAACAAACACATGAGACATGACTTCGAATGTTTCCAGGGATAGGGCTTCTAACACTTCTCTGGGCAACCTCTTCCAGTGTTTTACCACTCTCATTGTAGAAAAATTCTTCCTTATATCTAGTCTAAATCCACCCTCTTTTAGTTTAAAACCATAGGCCTTGCTAAAAAGTTTGTCCCCACCTTTCTTATAGGCCCCCTTTAAGTATTGAAAGGCTGCAATAAGGTCACCCCAGAGCCTTCTCTTCTCCAGGCTGAACAACCACAACTCTCTCAGCCTTTCTTCGTAGCAGAGGTGTTCCATTCCTCTGATCACTTTTGTGGCCCTCCTCTGGACCCGTTCCAACAGGTCTCTGTCTTTTTTGTGCTGAAGCAGGTTTGTGAGCTGCATGTACAGAGACAGCAGTTGAAGCTGTATTTGCAAATAAAAAAGGAAGAGATGATGTGGAGTTGTACCACGAAAGATCCCTCTAAAGCACTTACTGAAGTGATGATCAGAAAGCTAAGAGGAGTCCTGGGAAACAGTAAGGCCATGGAAACCAAGAGAAAATGAGATTCTAGAAAGAAGAATATGACTGATGGCAACTAATACATTAAAGAGGATGGATCTGAGATTTAAGAAGACATAAGTAGACTCTTTCGCAAGAACCATTTCAACGGAGTACAAAAGAATGGCAATGCATTAAATAAAATATGATGCAAAAGAAAACCACAATTTTTAATGTTGTTAGTAATAATAACATCACAGCTATTTTCTGACAAAGCTATTGAATAATTTACTTTGGAATTCTTCTTTTACAGTCTGTATCTGTCACACAAGACTTGCAGTTAGCTAAATACTAAACTCACACTTCCCAGTTATTAGTATCAATTGGTGCAAAGTGGTGTATCAGACAGCACAAAGCACTTAGATGATTTATTCTGAAGAAGCTTCAACAGCCTACCATAATAGATCAGATAAAGCCTCTGAAATTCATGTGATACGTGATAGCTATTCAGATATTCCAAATCAGACCAGGGTCTCTTCCAGTGCCAGTTCAGAACTGTCAAAAGTTTAGAACTGTCTTTCAACACCAACTATACTTGCAGAAGGTCAGTGTCACAGAAGACAAATTGGTTACTATTGTACAGTTGTTTCATCTCCACACCTGAAAACTCTGTAAATCTTTCCACATTTGCTATGGTCCTGAACTGAATGATATTCAATGAAAGATTTGTACTGAGAAATCTGTTCTGATCCAGAAGGAAATATAAATAGGTTTAAGTGCATTGATCAATCTAAAAAGAGTTAAGGACATATTCTACACATTTCCCCAGGGCATGGACCATACTCTAGATGACAATTAATAACTTCTAAAGTGAGGAGTGTTTCAATACAAACGATAAATTCATATTCCAGTTCAAAAGTCTGGCATGAAATTAACGGGTGTCCAGTACTTACACTCATATGGAACACGGGGCACTAAGTTGTCATTGCCAATACTAGATTACTTCGTGATTAAGAAGTGGTTTGGTGTAAAGAAAAGTCAGAGTATCGCAAAAAGTATCCCAAGACTGTTCTGATTTTCCACACTTCCAAATTCATCCAACATGTTAAAATGCACGAATGCTGTTACCCAAGTTCTTGCTTTGATGTATCATTCACCTGTTGTACCTGTTAACAATAAGCAGTCTTCTTTCTCTTGTCACAATCAGGCCCATAGTTTGCTCAATTTGGCAATGACTTGTGGGATATTGCTCGCGGCAGAGAGAATATAGAATAATAAAGAGCTTAATGGGATAAAATTACAGAATGGAAATGAGGCACGTGTTCAGGGCCAAAGCTGTTTGTTACCAGCTGATGTTTTGTCAGGAGCAAAACATAACAGTTGGTACAAACCAGAAAATTTTGAGCCTATTAGAAATGCATAAACATGAGTGTACAAAATATGACCTTATAAAACAGGCTGTATTTCTTTCCATTAATAACTCTGAAGGGGAGACTTTAATGAACAATTGCTTTAGGACAGGTTAGAAAGTGAAATTCATTAGTGCATGAGAACTTAGGTGATGCATAGGCTTTTTGCTGATGGTTCTCCCAAGGTGAGTTACAGATAAAACTAACATAAAGTGCTGTTCAAAGAAGTGATGCGACTGGCAAGAGGAAGATTGCAAAGTTATTCTGAAAAAAACCCCATATAGCAGGGAATCCACCCCGTTTAATTCAATTGTATTGTCATATGTTGGAGAAGGAATTGTATTCCACTGCTGGGATACGCGTCCCCAGTCCTCCTTTTATAAAGGTAACTAGCTTTGCTTGTAAACGTTATCACCAAGGAACTGATCTTATATACCATTTTTTTTACATACTTTTGGAAAGTGTAAACTGATTAAAAGAGTGTGTGTGTGTGTATTTATATAGATATATGTAGAAAAATTTTTCTGGAATTATGTTAAAAACAGTTAAGCTCTATGTAAATAAAATACCCCGGCTTTTTATTTCTGATTTGTCTTTCCTTTAAGCAAAGATATTTTTAGATACAACTTCTGAAAAGGATTGTTTTGCCTACTCTCAAACATCTTCCAAAATATGAACTCCATTATACTAACATTAAACTCATGCTAATGTCATTGAAATCTTTCCTGATTTCCCACATTCATATCCCACAAAAATTGGTGGGAATTTTGAGTAATGATGTGGGTAGAATTATTCTTCTGTACCCTATGATGCATACACTTTAAAAGGATTCCCCCCTTATGATATCCAACTCTAACCACATTTTTTTTTACAATTTTTTCCCGATTTCCTCATAGATATACACAGTTCCTTTCTCTCCCATTCTATTTAATATTCACTTCCCTTTTTGCCTTCATATCATCATGTTTGCCTACAGTCTTTCAGGAAATAATACTGTTTCAGTGTGATGGATCATGTTATCAATGAAACACAGAGAAGGCCGGGGGACTGTGAGTGGATGGAACACATTTTATCAAGTGCACTCATCAAAAGAAAAGCATGACTCTCAGAACAAAAATCCCATTTCAAGTGTTCCTTCTGTATTATCATTTGAATGAAGTTTCATTTGCATTGCCAGTAGGACACAAGCAGGAGGTTACTATACAAACCCTAAGAAAGAAGAATTACTAGAACATAGAACTAGCAAGATACCATACTGTGATACAACTGGAACATTCCCATGATATACTAAATGAAGTTGAATCATATATACATAGCCATATAGCATAGTGCAGTTGGAAAAAAGGTCATCTGGCTTAGTTAGCACTTTGCTCTGTTATATATTGATTTCACTTGATTGATTCCGGTGACAAGTGGTGCCCCTCAAGGGTCGGTAT
>NW_010286268.1:0-9000 GCF_000700745.2 Antrostomus carolinensis
CATGGGGAACTTGAGGAGGGAGAAAACTGTGGGAGCGGAAGACTGAAAAGAGTTAACAAGTCTGGCTGGTGGGGACCAGAAGATAGTGTCCTTATGGGACTTTCAGAGCTATTGCACAGACACCTATTTGTTAAACGCAATCTCCTGACCACTGAATGAAACTGGATTCAGACAGATTGCCTAGATGCAAGGGATTCCTGTATGTATACCTGAATGCCCATTTTCTGCAGGGGTCTTCCAATAGCTGAAATGAACCTTAGAGTGTTTAGTCACACTTAGTGCTGAGGATCACATGAACACATCACAGCCTACCTTTGCCAAAACCCAAGGCTAGATTCCTATCTCTCCCACATGAGCCTGTTGTGCTGAAAAACTCAAAATCCCACCCTCCCTAACTACCTCCTGGTCCTTATATCTGCATATGTCTTCAGGTTTGTAAATTAGCGAGTGTACCTAAACAGAAAATTCAAAACAGACTTTTTACACACTCTTAAAACTAGGTTTTGGGGGTTATTTTATTCTGCAAAAGAAGCTATTACCAGCTGCCCTTATCACCTCACATTACCTCCTCCTCAATTCTGTTTGTTGCTCCTTCAAACGGGGCTCTAGCCCATGTTATTCCTTTTGAAAGCAAATTCACCTCTTCATGAGGATATAATTACGTAGCTGTGTCTCAAGAGAAAGCACAGACAGATGGAAAGCAAGATATCTAGGAAACCAAAAAGATTATATGAACATTTCATGACTTAATTAGATATAAAGTCTATATGTATGTATCTCGCTTGGAAAAAACAGCCCTGTCACAAACGGACAGACCTCTTCTTTGCTCTCATTCTGACACCATGAAAAAAAAATCAGAATCATATGGATACACTGAGAACACAAGGACACGACCTGTGGTCCTGCAGTTCCAAACAGCCATGACTCAACTTCCTGTGCTTGAAGGAGAGTCAGAACAAAAGCATCTTGGAGTCATTTTTTCTGAAGTTAGAGAGAAACAATTATATGTTCGTTGCAAATCTCTGAGGTGAATGAGATGTATACAGCTCCAGTTCTGACCTGATTAGGTGAATTCTCAGGAACTCAAGTGCTGCAAGTGCCAGTGAAGAGGCAGCAAATGCTCTGAGTGCATACAGCCAGGAAGCTCTGAACACATGCTTACATGTGTGTTCACCTCATCCCCTTACAACACAAAGCAAATTATGCTGGGAAAGTGTGTCTCAATGTCACACAAAGGAGAAAGAGAACTTGTGACCTGACATCAGATTAAAAGAAATGTTTAGCAAATCTAATGCAAAAATTACTTGGGAAACTTGCCACAGAATATATTCAGACCAACTTCTTTTCTCTTCCCTTCAGCCCCCTAATCAATTTTTTTTCTTTTTTTTCTTTTTCTTTTTGTTTTCTGGTTTGCATTTCTGATTTAAAATAGGAAACAATTGCTTGATAAAGAATTTCTTGGTGCATTATGAAAAATATTATTACAAATTCTAGTCAGGGAAATGTTTCTTTGAATAACTTGTTTATTGAAAAGAGGTCAATTAGAAAGAAAAGATCTACTCTACTCACACATGCCTCTTACCCAGAAGAGAAAAATGTCATCACTGGAAACTTCCTGCAGTCCAGAAAATCATCTTATGTACTGCATGAAAAACTAACCTGAGGCTAGCAACCTCAATTTCTAAGCTAGGTCAATTCTTCAGGCTGAATGGGGTGATCTTGGAGTGCTTAGAGACAATGAGCAATATCCTATGACAAAAAAGGAGAGCTAGAGAAAAATGGGCAATTTGCAGATTTGGGGAACCATTTTATTCATTATCCAATTGAGTCAATTGCTGTGATCGACTAGACACCATGAATGACACTAGGTCATTCATGGGCTGGCTCAAAATCTCACAGAGACTTCCCTTATATTAACTTCAGCTGTCTTTCAGGCCCATAGACACTGTGCACTGAGATACACTAAGGTCCCTATCCAGCCGAGTAAGCATATATTTAGCTTGCACCATGATAACAGTCCCACTGAACTCCCAGAATTACTCCCACTGCTTAAACACTTGCTTACGTGCTATGCTTGGCTCATTGATGAGAATTTCGATAGTGTTGCTCCAGAAATTAATTTGGCTGAATCTCTAATGAAATTCTCTAGATATTTGAAAATGTCTGGTGCAGAATTTAGCACCAGTTTCACTGCAACAGTAGACACAGAATAGCAAGCAGTAATTATTTCTCTAAAAAATCTTCTGGAGAAGAAAGCTAAGAAAAAGTTAGTCTCTACCCAAAGCATTAAAGTTAATCATTATGATCACATCTGACATAATGTGAATTTCAAAGCAGGACTTAAAAGTGGCAAGTGCACAGCTATTGCTTGCTAACTGCCTCATGTAAATTCTTACCTACAAGTGTTGTATTTATTGTAGGGAAAGTGGAATAGAAGCTTTTTTTTTTTTTTTTTTTTTTTTTTTTTTTTGTCTTTTTTTTCTTTTTAATAATTCCCATGGAAGTACTTCTTTAGGAAGACCATTATTTTTTTATGAATAGGATTGTAAATATGTAATGGAACATAAATATTTTGTATTTAGACTAATAAAAAATTTAGTTACATAAAAGATTTATCCCCACTAAAAATAATTTGGCCTCAAATAGGAATCAGTGGCAATAACAAATGAGGCAAATGTTCCTCCTGTAAGTAAAAGAGAGAAGCTAAGCAAATATTCCCAAATGTGTTTGAAAGAGATTTGCACATATGTGAAAATGAATTTGTGTTAGATGCACCTACACCTGAGGCAACAGAGTCCCTAAAACCTCTTATTATAGCACTAGCTTAAGAGTAGTTAAACTCAGATGACCTGACAGTGTCCTACAAAATATTCATTGGGGAGAATAAGACCTCCCATATAAAAATAATTATTTTATGGAAACATAGCTATGGAAAACTGCATTTAGACTCTGTATGTAGCCAACAGGTTTTGCAATCGCCTGGTACTGTCCTCATTTTATACCAGGTAAAGCCTACATTTCTTAGATGATCTTTAACAGTTCCTTCCAACTCAAACCACTCTATGATTCCTACAGACCAAACAGATTTTAGAAAATCTAAAATAATTCCATGTATGCAGTTCATCAGCCCATCCCAGACAGGCTTCATCCCAAGGCAATCTTTTCCAGTTCTCGTCTGCTTTCACTGCTGTTGAACTTCTGCCATCTCATGTAACTGCATATGGGCAACCACAATTAACTAACATAGCTCAGATTTTCAGTTCAAGTACTTGAAACAAATTCTGTGTGATACCTCCTACAGCGTAGAAATAAATTCTCAGGAGAATATCAGGCAAATCAAAGTCATAAATAAATGTTTGGAAATTACGACCAGCCTGCAGACGTTTCATGAACAGAGAGACAGACTAGTTTTGGCAGGTCCATCTTTCATTGTGAATTATTCACCCCTCTCTTACCATTTCTACTTTAATTGTTTTTAATTTCATTGCTGTTGGGCAGAGGTGTGAAACCACAATAGTAAAATTAAAGCGGCTTGAGGAATTTCTCTATATGGGTCAAAGTCAAGGAAAATGCCTTAAGGAGTACTGGAGCTGCATGTTTTAAGTGTCCATGTATTTTATCTTTGTTAAAATGAAGCAGGGTGCTTCACCCACACATTCATAGCCAGCTTATGTGCAGTGGCAGCAGCTATATGGCAGAAAGCCTAGACAGGCAGGTCAGGGACTGGAAAAAGTATCAGGGCCCCAGCCACTGCTGGAGTACAGCACATTCCTGCAGTCCTCACTGGGCAGTCTTCAGCTAACCATTAACAGCTGATGCATACTTCCTAGCTGCTTCATGTCCTTAAGGAGTGATGAACTCCAGAGGAGTTCTGGAGCTATAGCACCTCACTCTCTGAAACCTGGATGCAGCTGGAATTTTAGCCCTGTGTTAACTTCAAGACTTCTTCTAAAGACTAACTGGCTCATTTACAAGTCAAGTATATTCTGCTCCAAACATCCTGGCAGACCGTGGTTGAACTGTTTGGGTCAAGCTCCTCAAAAACACATGGAATGAAAGTGCTTAATAGGTTTCCAGTACCAATTGGCAAGATGAGGGTAGTAATCCAAGTAGATTTTACCCTCCCAGCAAACCGTGAGAATCAGAACAAAGTTGGTCCCTTACAGCTCTGTAACACTCCTGACTCCAAGAGACTGTTCGAGAAGGGCCAAAGTCCCTTGTCTCACAAGTGACTTGTTGAAATGTTAAGAACTGTTTAAAAGAACGTACACAGTCTGTGCTTCAGGTTCTGCTTACCATTATTGTGATCTATTGGAAGGAAAACCATAGTATTTAGTAAGAGTAGCATTTAGTAACATTCTTTCAGCTTTAATGCAACCAATAGCGGTGTTTTCAATACACACTTAAAATTTTTTAATTCTTAGTACATTTTTGCTGTACTGTAAAATTGAAGGAGCATTAGAGTGGAACTTATGGAAACTCTGAGTTAGACTTTAATCAGATCCTTACCTGAGCTAATTTATCTACTCCCACATTGGATATTTGCATGCTCTTCAGATTGCAAGATGGTGTAACATGAGAGGTCTCTGATAAACATGCTAAAAAAATTCCTACAGACTTTTTCTTCATTATATTTACAGATGGAAGGGTTACTCTCCTCTGGAAAATCATCAGAATATATACCTTTTTAGTACCAGGCTTCATATACTCTTAAAGTAAAATGTACATTTTTTTTTCATTGATGACTCCATCCCCCTTGCCCAAAATCCCATAAAGTACAATCTCAAGCAATAGAAATGGCTATAACACTGTAATTAATAAAAAGAACCTAATTATGTATTTTTTAAAGCTACTGACTTTGTTGTAAAAATTTTGCTGAAAATAGGGCTTAATTGCTGCATCTTAATGAGTTATCTAAACAGACACAGATAAAATAATTATTTCTTGTTTATATCCTACATATTTCAAGCCTAAAGCAGAATATTTATATTCTAGTCACATAAGATATATTAGTTCAGAATTGCATTCCCTTAATATTCACAGACTTTACTTGGACATCTCTACTTACATAAATCCAAGAATTTTCTGATATCTACAGATCATCAGTACCATATGCAAACTTATCAGACTGAGCACAACATCTGTCTAGCATATGTTTTTGGGTCTGTAAAGAAACAACTTGGAAGCACAAGCTGCAAAACTATTTAAAGTATTCTTTTGCATCCTGAGTCAAGGTTGTGCCAGAAAGTTTAAGAGATGCTGTCTGTTTTTATTGGTTTTGTGAGTGCTAGTGGCTCTCCGTGAATATGAGGTTCTCACCATGATGTCATTAGCAAGTTGCAGTTCTCAGCGATAATTCCTGGATCCCAGGTGCTCTGGCCTAGAACTTTACAACAGAGTTAAGAGATTTCTTTTAATGTGTAGTAGGTTTCAGAGTGAGTAGACAGGAAAGCAATGAACTTCACTGTCATCCCTTTAATAAGTGCTAGGTAAAATACATGAAATATTAATATCTCCCTGAAAGCAGCATGTACAGAGAAAGGCATCTGATTGCTTGGTGAGGGTTTAAGCACTAGCTGTACTTTGCTACAACTGCACATGCCCAAATTTATGCTTGTGCTGCTAATCAAATTTCATGCTCTTGTCAATGGAATGAGCACTGTCAACTCCAACATTTTCTATTTCCTTCAAGTCTACATACCCAAGTCTAGAAAGGAAAAAAAGAGGATGGGCAAAAGGTACATTCAGCATTTCTAAATTTTTTCCTGTGAGGTCAAATTAATTAAATCCCTAGTTGGAGCCTGAAAAAGTGAGAGGAAGAAGCAGATCCCTCCTCAGCTGAGTTTAGAATAAATGAAGGTGCAAGCCACTGAGTCACTGGTCACTGGCAACTCCAACTGGCATTAATCAGGAGTTAGTACTACAAAGGCTCAGGCCACTGCTGAAGAAAGCATGCCAGCTTGGTTTTGATAAAATAGATGTTCTGATGGGCAACTTCAAATAATCTATGTCAATAATCAAATTGATAGACATTCAAGTTTCTGTTAAAATTAATGTTTTGTTGTAAATGTAAAATGCATATGAAATTCTCTATGGATATAGAAAGGAGCTGGAAAGGGAAGTTCAGGAAAAAGTCCCTTTGGAAATTAGAACTTTTTTTTTTTTTTTTTGAGCCTTCTTCAAACAATATTATTTAAGGCTGGAAGTAAGAAGCAGATAATATAAACTAAGTCTTCTTTTTCTAGAGGAATACTATGTTGTTTCACACTAAGAATTAGATCTGTGAAAGTCCATGTTAAGGTGTGACTCCAATTGTAGTGGTTCCTTAAAGGAAGGAGGAAGTTGTAGCCTAAATCCATAAGGGGTAAAACACACTCCATTCTAGCATTCATTTGGTGATCATTGACAGAAAGCAGTTATTCCAAAGATGTTATGAGTCTGAAACAGTTATCTGCCTGTGCTTTGTTAGTAGGCACATTTTACTCTTGAGACACAAAGCTGTCCAGCTTACTGCTACCTAATATGGTTCAAGGCTATATTGTTACTGAAAGCAGATACTAGGTTCCTCACATAGATTTACCAGTGTATTTCTATACTGCATTACAATACCTCTTCAGTGCTTCCAATAGCCTTTTTATGATAAGGGACTGTTCTGCAACTTGGACAAGTAACAACAGCCAAACTTGATTCACTCACAGGTTAATCTGGATATGACCATATCAAGCCAGTACAAAAGATATCTATTTTGATATAATTTTTTTGAGTTTGAATTGCTTCATCATACGTGGAAAATTCAAAGAGGGAAACAGAACTACTCAGAGATCACCTATTAATATCTTTCCAGTGTTTTCAAACCACAAAACAAACAAACAAACAAAACCCAAACAACAACAAAAAAAAAGCCAAAAAAAAAAAAAGGAAAAAAGAAAAAAAAGAAAAAGCTACCTCATCCAAGCAGAAATCCCACCCAAAACAACTAGCAAATGCCCTGAAGCATTCCTAAATTTCAGTGAGCAGGTCAGGGTATCATGTATGTCCGTGTCTATTACCTCAGATACACACTCATTCTTTTCATAAATACCTTTTATACCTCTATATTAGGTCATCAGTGTCAAAACTACCCTTGGAACCAAGCAGAGGAGATTGCAAGGAAGCTGAGCCAGTTGAGCTATGAGCATCAAGTAACCTGGTCAGGTGGTAACATCTGACTGTTCCTGACCTCCCATAGCAAATGCAATCACAAGTCTCTTCTGCCAAGAACGGAAGTTGCAGAAAGTTATTATTCCCCATTTGCAAAAGAACTTCTAACCTTTAGTATTTTCCATCACATGGCTTATTAGTATTGCAATGTAGGTTTTATTTTACTTTTGGGATTGCACCACCCCATTCCTAATTACTTTGTTTTTCCTAACTTGTTAGCTACTAAGCTATGTATTTAAGAAGTAAGGAAAATATTAGCTGGTTTCCTCTGTGATAAGAAAGGAAAGAATAACCCCCAATAAAACACTGTCAACCCCAGAGTGCTACCTAGCTTGCATCATATTGCTGAAAAATGAATGTGCAAATATTGGAGTGCTTTTCTGCATGTGGTCTTTGCACATGCACTGCAGTAGCTTCTTAGTTTGTGTAAACTAATTATAATAGTTGCCTTTGAAAAACTTTCCAATTATAACTTAAATTTACCTCAGTATCTATAATTGTCATACTTAGTGTACTGTTAAATTCAGACAACAGGGCAGACTGTTAAAATAAAGTTTAGAGAGGCTGATAGAGATAAAGATATTTTATGAGGGATGTACATTTTCAAAAATGAGACTTGTCTTCCAGCTGGTGACCATCTGGCGTCTGTGACTGTATGTTTGAATATTAGTCTAAGTCATTATTGTGTCAGTCTTACACATATAGAGACCACCCAGCACCTTACTGGACCTACTTCTCAATGCCATAACAGCACCTTTGTTTCTCCCTCAGGAATGTCATTTGTGCATTGCAGACTACCTAAGGGCTGTTTCCTGCCCACATGTTCTTTGGCCTTCTGCAAAAACACAGTCCTCTAGAGGGAAGAGTGAGGATTAATATTGCTGCAACAAAACTTTAGGAAATATATCCAGAGCTATAATTAATTACATCAATATACATTTCCAGTCCCTTTTGGAATCTAATTATAATCTTGCCCTTGATTCTCCGTAGCTGTGACTTCCACAAGCTAATTACAGGTTGGCTAAAAAAGTATTTTCTCCTATCTCTATCCCAGTTGTTGCTGTGCACATTTTTATCTTGTCTATCTCCTGCTATGAGTGGTCTGTTTCCAAGTTTCTTGAGCACTGTCAGTTTGCTTTGAATAGCTCCTCAAGATACTTTCTTCAGAAGGCAGTAATCTTTACTGCATATAAATTTCAGACGAGAACATTTCTGATTTACAGAAGAGTACTTTAGTGATCTCCATGTGGATCTGTAAAAAAATGAGCTGGATAACTATGTTTGTGTTTCTGATCTTGACTTCAAATTGAGCTGAAAAGTCTTGGCTGAGCTATCTGTGAAGTGGTCCATTTTATTCTCTTGAGTCATATTGATTCAGCATCACCCCTAGATGGCATGTTTTACGCTACAGAAATTTCATTTGTCAATAATCAGAACAAAATTCTGCACAAGTGTTAGAGATCTACATCTTTAATTCAGATACAGGCAGAATTGGTCACTAGTAGGACACTTGCTGGCCTCTAAATAGAAGAAATTTTTTCAGGCAGATCTAATAGCTCCTAAAAGTACAGGTCAAAATGCCTAACCTCGATGGTGTGAATGTTTGTGTAGCTACAGCTCCTTATCCTCCGAGAGTGTATTTTCTCCATTCTGTTGTAAATTTCTTTCTTATAGAAGATGACAAATAAAACATATATTTAAAAATATATTCCCATATCCCCATACATTAAGGATACAATTGCTTTCTAAATAATATGTGAGAGTTCAGTGCACAAAAAACAAATGAAAACCAAAAGCAAA
>NW_010286268.1:9028-19003 GCF_000700745.2 Antrostomus carolinensis
AAAAGGTACACCTAGGAGCACATTTAAAAATGTAGTATCAATATTAGACCTATATATTAGAAATAGATATTAATATAAAGCCTATCATCATCTTGTGCCTCATTTACACCTTCTCATTTACCATGCATTATACTAATGATATTTGAATTTCTGGCATCAGTGGTTGAGATCACAAATTTAATACTGTGCTGAAGAAAGTTACTTTTTTTGATTGAGACCTCCATCCAGCAGCAGGCCCACCGTTGCTGACAAATATACCAGTGAATTTCCTTTGAAAGCACATGGAATTCAACAAGGAACTGTCAAGGCCCTCCCAGATCTGAATGTCCCAAATTTGGGTGATAGGATCTGCTCTGTAGGATTTATACAAGGATCCCTTATGATCACCATCCAAATCTCAAATAGAAGGGAAACAAGCAAACAGTGACATCCATCTCACATGAGGTATGGAAATGACTTGTAACAAAATAAACTACTGCACAGTGGGAGGAGGAAAAAAAGGATTCAAACCTGGCCACAAATGCTTTGGAAAAGCATTGTGCAAGCAGAAAAACTTGTAAATAATAAACACAACTTTGTAGTTCTGAAGGCAGTTAGATATCTGAAGGCATGTTGGTGCCTTATTTATCCAGCAGCCTGTGTGGTCATAGTCTTCCTTTCTTTGGTGGAAGATCAATCAGACTCTGCCATAACCCCTTTTCCCTGCACCAACTAAATAATCACATCAAGTTCTCTAGGGCAGAAAATCAGGCTAAAGAGCCTAGGGTCTCAGAAATACTCTCTCTTACGTAATAGAGGTGAATCACAAACAGATATCACTTTACAGATTTTCCTTCTCCTTTGTTTTCTGTAGTAAAGCTACAACCTCTCTGTCTGTCCATTTGACCCTCACTCCTGGTTCCTCCAAAATGCCAGCAAGACTCTTTCATTTGAGGGAAACAATGGCAGAACTACCAGCTGCTCAAGGTCGAGACTTCCCCGATTCCAGAGTCTCATGAGGTTCCCCTCCACCCCAAATTATCTGTACACCCAGACGTGCAAAAAACAACAATATAACATGCTAAAGAACATGCATCTGCCGGTGCAACAGCACAGCTTACTCTTTTAGAGAAGACAGAGCCTGGGGCCAGTCAGTTCCACACACTTATGAGGGTCAGCTGTTGTTTACTGAAAGAAGTATTAGAAAAGAGATTGCAAAAGAGAAATAGGCTCCTACCACAGGCCCTGAAGCAGAAGACTCTGAGGGAGGCACTCATAACAAATAGTAGAGTTTCATTTGAGCACTTCCCTAATTTTCATGAGTCAGAAAAATCCCCTTTTGAAAGAGATGTGATAGCAAGTGCTCCCAGCACTGGATAAACAACCTGATTGTTCCAAATGGAGGAGGGGACTGTTCTTCATTCAGTGAAGGACATAGACACATACTGGGTCCCAGCTGAGAGGAAGGGCTTCACCTGGACCCTGACTACTTTATCAAAGGCACTTTAGTGACAACCTAGTCAATGTTTTACCTGCTCTTGTCCCCATTTCTAAGTGACATTTGTGTTGTTAATTTCCTGCAATCTTTCAGGGTGTCAGTTTTGAACCTTATTCCTGTACACGTTTATTTATTTATTTATTTATTTATTTATTTATTTATTTACACAGATGTCCTATATGCTCTCTGTACCTTTCCTACCACTCTGAATGAGATAGTAGGGCAATTTTGGTTGTCTTCAGCTCCTCTATGCCCCAAGGTCGACTGCTGTGTGAAGTGTCATAGGAAAGGAGAAAGACGCTGGTGTGTCTTTGTATGAAACTAAGAAAGAGTACTCCAACCTGGTCACTACCTCTTATCATACACTTATATAATTATCCAAGAGGTCAAAGACCTGTATCAGTACAGTGAAGTATTTCTGATGACTCCCTGGTATTCTCTGCATGAGGTGGGGAAGGCAGGCACAATGATGAGATTTTTTCACAACAGTTTTTAAATCCAAGGAAGGATGTAGCCTTTTCCTGTTGAGGGAATTTCCAAGAGCAGTAGTCAAAATCTCATTTCTAGTATGTATAATCTCTTGAGTCAGTAATATCTTACCCAAGCAGATACAAAATGGACTTTGTTTCTTTTCTGGCTGCATTTAAGCTCTCCCGTTTCCCTTTGTTAACATATTCAGTGGGCATCTCCCACAGCTCGCAGGCATTTCAAGGAAGGTTAATACACTTTGGGACTGACCTGAAAACAGGGTCTGAGCAGTCCTTTGAGTCTCTTTTAATGGACTAACTTGGCCTGCAGTAGACTAAGTTACTCACTATGCACAAATACTTAGATTGAGTTTGTTTATTAAACATACCTGCTCTCTTTTGCACCATAATTTTGCTAGAAATGCATGGATATTAGATGGTAGACACCACAAATGGGAATCTCGAGGGAATGGAATGTTGTAAAAGCAAAATGAGGTTGCATAAAATCACATCTTCTCAATTCTTCCCACCAGAAATGGAGAATTAGTAGTCTCAGCATACCAAACAAGAAAGGTGGTGGCTTGCAGGACTTGGCAAACCAGACTAATTCAGCTCTAAATTGTAATACAAAATTAATCCTCCTTTTATGTGAAAATTTTGGATTATATATCTAATATAAGCAAAGTACCAGCTCTCATCTTTTCAGGTGCTATAGTTGCGGAGCTGAGCTAATTCCCAGCCACTGTGATCTTTCACAACCTATTCCTGGGCCGAGAGGCATAACAGATTGAATATGGCTACAAATAGCTGTAGGCTTCGTCCTGTTTTCATGCATTTATGATTTCATCTTAAAGTCAATGCTGTTATAACATTGTTTACTGAATGTTTAATTTGCTGAGCACACAGAATTCCAGTTGAATTGCAGGTGCTCAAATTGCTGAAAAATAAACTGCCCCTTTTGTATTTAAATGTATGTTAATAGGGATCCATCAGGTTGCTGTGTTTCCACAAGGATTAAAACATCAAAGAAGTCAGTAAATATGTTCATAAATAAATAATAATTTGTGAGGAAAACAAAAACAAAAAAAAACCCAACACATTAAATTGTACTTCCTGTCCTTCATCCCAGATCTTCCCAAATTGCTTGATCAAAACTTCCTGACATCAGTTAAAACCTTTTTTTTGCATTTATCGGACTTTGAACCAAGCTCTATATTCCTGGTTTATGAGCCTACATGAGCCTATATGACCTGAACACATGCCACTCTGGGCCATCATGTTCCATTGCAGAGAAAGTCAGCACCGGAGGATGGGATGTGGAATGCTGTGTGTGGATTTCCCAGCCCGGTGTCAGAGCAGCAAGCCCAGAAACCTGAGCCCATAGCAATGGGTTTGGTGCACAGCAAACCAGGACAAGGCTGCAAAAACACGTTTGTAGACAGGGGCTTGTTCACCCTGCCAGCTCTGCAAGGCAGAGCTCATGGGCTAAGCACGAGACCATGTTAACAGGATGTCAGGAGAGATTATGTATCATTTCTGCCATTCATTTCCTTTCCTGGACTTCAGCCTAACTCTTCAGTTCTTTTCAGGACATTTCAAAAAGCATTACATAAAGGGAAAACCTCAGGCTTGCATCTAAAATACAAAATTAAACTGTTATTCATATCTCCTGGCCACCTTCAGAGACAGATAAAGAACAAACAGAAACATTGACCAATACACTCAACAGCTTTTTGGGGGTCATCTGGCCTTGGCTGTGTGACTGAGAAGCTGATCAGGCATTAAGACAACAAGCAAGGGAGGACAGAGAAAGGAAAAAAAAATCTCCCCTACCCATCCCTGTTTAGTGTAGTAATGTTATAGAGTAAAACTGTAGTTTACAGAGTAACTTTACTTTTACAGCCTTATCTGTGGCAATACATCTTCAGTCGTTCCCCCTTACCTCCCTCCCCTCACCACACATCATGGAAAGAGATACAAGATATGGGGGTAAGGAGGCAGCTGCTCTGAGGCATAGGTTGGTTGGTTGAAGATTTTTAGTTGTTGGAATAAGATCAGCTATTTGCCTTTAATATTTTTTAAAAGCAGTTGTTTCTGCATCTATGAAGGAAGCAGAACATTAATGTAAATTGTGTCCTTACTTGCAAAATTCCAACACGTTCATTTCTTGGACTTTCTTACGGTAAAAACCCAGCTGGTGTGTTGTGTACATCCTAGGACCAAGTGTTCACCATGCCTCTCTAGTGATTCAAAATTGCAGACTTCTGAGATGAAATTTTATTTATTGTAGGGGCAAGAATGTATTGTGAGTCATTGTGTTTTTCTGCTGTCTGCATTAAACTGGAGTGAAATTGAAATCATACTTCAGTCCCTGTTTAAATGCCTTTTCTTGGCAGGAAGAATAAAAGTTTGGCCTCTGAACTCTGACTGGCAGCATGCTGCTTGGTTGGTAGCTAACTCTCAGTCTCATTGGGTCCTCCTTGTTGTCAACAGGACGGATCTTGTCCAACAAAAGCAACATCCTGTTGGCTCCTCCTTCTTCCAGGAACCTGCCTTTTCCTCCCCCGCAAGTGCTCTCTTTCTCCAGGTTCAGGCAAGAAAATAGTGATGCATGAAAGGGATAGAGCTACAGAAGAAATAGCCATCAGATCTTAAATTCATGTTTCTTATGGGCTGTATAATATTCTTTCCCATTCATAAGGTCATTAAGAGCAAAGAAAACATAGCTTCTTTATTTATCTGGTAAAGAGAATTAGATAAAGGGGAAAATACTTTCATGTGGGGAAGTCATAAGGACAGAAGGAGAGATATTCTTAGGCCTCTATCCGTATATCTCAGGAATATGGTCTTGAGGGTGCAGCTACTGGAATCCGAGCAGGGAAAACCGAGTTATTTGGGATAGGGAGGGCAGCCAGCCAGGTAATACAAAGACAATGCTCGGCTTCTCGCCAGCATCCTGCCACTGAGACAAGATCTCACACTTTAAGGCTCTTCTTAAGGGCATATGATAATTTATTTCCCAATGTTAGAAAACAGCTGTGTAGAAGGGGAGCATGCTGGGAAGAATGAGAAAAGGGAGAGAGAATGAGGAGGGTTGCAGAGGAGGTTTCAGTTTCTCATTGCAGGTTGGACAGGAGATAGTCCCTTCTTTGATGCTCTCTTCTCAGGGATTCAGTATTCCCCCTTCTTTAGCCTAGCAGATTGAGAGAGAGAAGACAGAGAGACCCCATATACCAAAAAGGAGGGGGAAACAGAGACATCTGTCGGGATGCAACTAGCAGAGTGGTACGAAAGCCCTTCCATTACCCCCAAGGGGGCCTTAGGACCTCAGATTGGGCAGCGGGAGAAGCCCAAGTGTTGCCAACCAAGGAACATGAGTAAATCTCTTCATAAAAGAAATGTGTGGGAGAGAGATTGCTTTCTTTCACAAGGGGAAAGGAAAAGGCTGAAAAGCTGACCTAGAAATAGGGGATAACACACACAATGGGGAACGTGCAAGAGAACTGAAGAAAGCCTTAGGCATAACTTCAATATAGCCTAATAATTTACAGGGATGGATTAGCTGAGAACATCCCATAAAGAGTGCACAGTGTTTTCAATTAATACTTAGGTATATACCATGATTATAAAATACCTTAGGGCTATCCATTTTTCAATGACGTGTCTATATTAATCTTGTACTTTTTTCACTAAGTGACGGCTGCTACCAACTGCTAAGAATGTTCTGCTTCAGTAAACTTTGATTTCACTTGCAGTTGTGCATTTATTAGGCAAGATTATCATCATCCAAGTTTCCAGGGTTGGGAATTCATTTGAAAAATATGGTCTATTTGCATTTAATTATCACATATTTACTGAGGAAAAATATAAACACTCCTGTTTAGGCAAGGATTGGAGCCAGTAATGCACTGCAGGCTTGGGATTGTGCTTTTTAATATAATCAAACTACTGTTATAAATAGTTCACAGTTTCCACTGTGGAAAAAAAAAAAATAATATGGTTTTCCTGATAGGTTGGAGGTTTTTTTAGGAAATGTAAAAAAAGCAAGGTTATTTTACAAAATACTAAAATTACTGAGACAAATTGTTCATATCATATGAGATATTAAAATTCAACTTGAAAGCGGATGTAAAGGGGGAAAAAAATCCCCTCTATAAGAAGTAGCTAACAGTTCCAGCTTCTAGAATAAAATAAAAGAAGAAATATATTCTTATAAGACACCAAAGCTAAACAACAAGATGATAAGATGAGGAAATATCAAGATAACTTTTGGGAAACAAATCCTCTGTTCAAAGTTCACATAGTTCCAGTCACTGCACAGACTTCTTACAGTACCCTCAATATAATTGACTCACAAAATGGAGATGAGAGATTTCAACTTTACATCAAAAAGGCAGAATTATTGAAGTGATATTAGAAAAGAGAAACAAATTTATTGGCATTTCAAAATTCCTGCATGAGTGATTTTCTTGTCCATCTGTTGTGGTGTCTTCTGTACAGATTTTGGTGGGCTGAAACAGAAAGAACAAACAGCTTCTTTTCAACAAAGGACTTTCATCCTTCCACAACGAGCTGAAGGGACTGTCATTGACAGTTACCAAGCTATTAGTCAACACCTAGCCAAAAAAACCCCTCTCTATAGAACATACTGCACTCAGATTGCACTAGTAGGGTACTGGTGGACTGATGGGTGGGTGCTGGCTGCTGAGCCAGGGAGCAGATAGCCTGGGGGCAAGTTGGTAGGACTGAAGTGAGGGGTTATATGCTGGTGAGAAGTAAAGCTGAAGATGTCAGTAGAGTTTGTGAGGCATTTCATGAGGCCATGTGGAGGTGGCTACGATAAGATGAGCAGCTCTTTGGACTCCACTGATAGCCTAGACACCTAAACACCTACATTATCAGAGACCTGAGCAAGTGTCTTATGATATTTGAGATGCACAGGAAGTGATGGTGTGACAGATATGACACAGACCTTACAGAAGACCTGCATTTTCTCAACCGGCAGCTGAAGGCTAAACAGGCTAGCCCAAGGTGTCCCAAACAGTGCCAGTTATCTATGTTTAGGTAACTGAATCCTACCTTGGGTGAGGAAAAATATGTTGCTCAATGGTTCAAGAAAGGGAACTTGCAGCCAAGAGGCACTCATATTACTAAGGAGAAACGAAACATGTTATATCAAAGAAGATGTGGAAGCAGTCCATGTAACAACAGCTATGGAAGGGAAAGATGATCCTTTATGACAGTAAATTCAGAAGTCAGCATATGACACTTCCCCAGATACCAGTCATTTCATGCTGATAATTACCCTGCCGTGATCTTGTTGCATTACAAAACTAAATAATTATTGCCTAAAAGTTCAGATATAAGCAATTTCTACATGGTATTACCCCTTTTTAGTTTTATTTTATTTTGAAACTCCTAGAAATTTTGCTTGAAAAGTAATGTAAATATATTTATTACTACTGGTTTTATTTATTATTATTAAACAAATGAATATTAATGCCTTTTCCTGTTCCTGCAAGAAGCACAATATTCCTTTTCATTATATTTCTCTTTAATTACTAGTTTTTACTTTTTAGCTTCCTTCCTCATCTTTAGATAGTGTGAACATTGTTGGCTTTGTCATGCTTGTCTTCCATACTCTTGGGCTTGGGGTTTGCTGAATCAAGTAAGATGACAATGTCTCTTCACTGGTATGTTTTTCCAAAGAAATCAACACTCAGTGAGATGCTCATAGCATGTGACAAATGCAATTTTATATTTTTTCTAAATATTTCAAGACCTTCTATCTTTTCCTTAACCATATAATTCCTTGCTTTTGAAATTATTTGCATAATAATTTTCTACTTATGAATTTGATTTCCTCTATCTGCCTTTTTAAAAAGCAAAACTGGCATACGAGCATATATGTTGCCAGAAGCAAGTGAATTTATACCATCAGCTAAAGTTTTGTGACAACTAGAACTTCAGGTTCAGGTTTAAAAGACATCAATACACAACCCATTTTTATTTTTTTTTTTCATTCAATTCACCACTACTGTAAATAAATCTACTTAGATGTGTAAGACTCGTTCATATGAATAAGTACTTGCAGTTATGTCCCATGAAGGAAACAGAAAAGGCTTCAGGCAACTGGCCAGCTGATTGTTGATGACCTGACATTTATACAACTCATTCTTCCCATGAACAATAACATTTATTATACTGAGAGTTCAGGAACTAAGTATAACTGGAACCAGCAAAAGATGGCTAAAATTAAAGCAAGGCAGAAAGGAAGTCCAGAGTGTAGAGCCATGGCTGTTATTTAATTTCCCTTCAGAAACGAGAAGGAAAACCAGGACCATTCTTTCATCCATTCTTCTCCCCTAAAAAAAACACAAAACCAAACAAACAAAAAAAACAAACAAAACACAAAAATATGCAGATACAGACTACAGAAACTCCAGACCCAAGGTCCTGGTTTGCAGAGATTCAGCTTCTGCCAAATGGGAATAATTAAGAGTGTGGGATGACTGTAAATGAAAACAAGACTTAAGCTGAATATGAAGTACCTCATCCCAGCCTCCATTAGTAATAAAGAGAATGGCATCCTGAGGAATGAAACACACGTCCATCTGTATGCATACCACAGTACTCAAAGGGATAAGGTGTAGCAGCCACATAGAAAGACAACAAGGAAAATAAAATGTCACTATCCTCTTCCTTTTTTCATTTTTCCTGACAAAACACCTAAAAGATTCATTCCAATAATTTTGCTCAATAAGGAACCAAATTCTGAGAGAGTAGGTGGTTGTTACTTTTGATGAACAGTAAGTAGTTTAAAAGTTTTTTAAAATCTTTAGATTTTATTTTAGGAATTGGAAAGAAAAGTCATTAGGTGGACCTATAGAGCATCTAAAATGAAATTCTGGTCCCAGTAAGGTCAATGACTGGGCTTTTATTCCTTTCAGCAGATCCAAGTTTTCCACCATAAAACTTTTTAAAAATGGATGTAGAACCTAGATGGCATATTTGGCCTTAGTTTTGCTCAATTTTGGCAAATATTTGGCTAATTCACTCAGAATATGAAGAATTTCATCCCAATATCTGTTGATACTAAAGAGAATGGCATTCTGAGGACTGAAACATGCCCCCTCCCTGGAAGTGTTCAAGGCCAGGTTGGAGATGATAGTGCTTAACTATATTGTCCAGGAAAGATGAAAACAATCTTTCTTGTTAACTTTCTGGCTCATGTTCAGGTAGAAAAATATCATAAGAATTCCCTGTCATACAGCATTTCACAGTCCTGCTTTCAGACTTTCTTCAAAACAAAAATTAAACAGCTGTGAAACAATAGTCTACACAAAAAAAAAAAAAAAAAAAAAAAAAAAATCCTGATGCGTTTTGATCTTATTAGATTGAGGTTGAGTAGTTTGGGTCAATTCTTCTTTCATCAGCCTGGTTCACATGTTGCTATCAAACATGTTTTAATACAGTGTATTTACAAGCTATTCCTACATAGAATAGAGAAGCAAAGCAAAACTGTTAGAATGAGCTTATTCTTACTGCATGCACACCAATCCTACTTCAGCAAAGAAAAGACTTATTGTTTAACAGATTGAGACATACTACAGCAAAATCAAGTGACTTGCCATCTGCTGGACAAACTGTTGACTGGAACAATGTTATTTATGCTGATGTCAGAAGGCCAAATCTTACAAAATCTAAATTAAATTCTGCTATAGCGCATTCAAGTTTGATGGAACGTAATAAGAGCTGGGGACAGTGTTTGTGCTGTAGCATAAAGCCTGATGGAAGGTAATAAGAGCTGGGGACAGTGTTTGTGCTGTAGCATAAAGCCTTAACTGTCTTGAGGCAATTATGAAAATTAAAAATTACACTCTGTTTTTAGTTTCTGTATGTCTCTCCAAACACGTGGGGAATAGTTTGCTTCCTCAAATCACTGCACTTCTCAATTCACAATTCAGGAGGCACAGCAGCCTTCACGGGACAGCAGGAAGCAGAAGGGAAGGGAAGGGAAGGGAAGGGAAG
>NW_010286268.1:19201-50543 GCF_000700745.2 Antrostomus carolinensis
GGAGCCAAATGTGTAGATTCAGATCAGGAAGCAGATGGATGATTGTGGACACTTAAGTTCTTTCTACCAGTTTACTGCATTCCTTTCATTCAAATTTTTATCTTTTCTCCTGTTGGCATTAACAACATCAGTCACCTGAGTCATTCAGCCCCAGTGCAGAAGCTCCCCAGTGCAAAAGGAAAATCTGTACAATGTGACATGTGCAACCTGCTTAGCCCTATTTATACGAAAGGAACTACAACGAGCAGGCTGCTGAAACATCCCTGCATCATCCAGCATGAGAACAACTTGTTCCTCACCTACCTGAACAGAAGAGACCATAAAATGAACTCTGGTTTTGTCTATATCTTATTTATAAATATAAATGATCATATAAAATACTTACAATATTAAATTAAACATTAAAAATAATATGATTAATTGTTCAGTACCATGACCCAAATGATAGTGAAACTCATCATCAGGCAGTCATTTCCAAACACAAGTGTGGAATTTGGAAGACAGCTATCCCTAATATATCATGGGCCAGAAATGGGATCACAAGTTCTAGGGAGTGAAATGCCATTACTCCTGAAGTTCCCAGTATGAAATGTCTATAATTTCTGAGAGGTCTAGAAACTACAGAGAAGTTTAGTCTCCTGTTCTGTTGTTCTTTATGTCACCTGGAGAGACCAGTGAAAGTTTGCCTTAAATATAAATACTCAGAAAGCGATGATGGCATGGAACAAATTAACTTTTTTTCACACAAATAGTACCCAGCCAGGGCTACATTCCTCTCAGTGGTCATATAAGCCCTCAGCAGCTGAATGAAATGAGATTACAACACAGTAGTTTAAGAGTTGTGATTACAACATTTCTTGTGTTTTGCAGTTCAGTTAATCTTCAGCACTAAAAATAACAGACAAGTCAGGCCTCCAAAACACACACAGGTTGTTTAAAAATTGTGAACTTTAAAAAAAAAAAATTAAAAATTTGAAGATACTTCATACATTTCTGTATTTTTAGCTTAACTGCACAAATATAAGAGACATAAATACAAAGTTTAAACCAGGGACAGAAGAAAAAAAAAATGAATATATTGAATAATACTGGTCCCAAAGCCTTGTTCCTGGCAATATTTTCATTAACAGTCATGACTGGGCATAAATGAACAATAGCAATAAACCCAACAGAACTCCACAAAACACCAGTTTGGATCAGGAAGGATTGCTATTGACACTGTCACACCTTGTTTGGTTTTATAAACCATAAACCATGTTTACAAAACCAGTAAATTTAAACTTTTAAAAAATCTTCTGCTGCTTCTTTTTTCTCATAAATTTGAAGAATGTGATTGTTTTCTTTTAAGTATAGTAATATAATATGTAATGTAATATAGTGTTGGATATAACTAAAAATGCTATTGCTTTAAAAAATCTTGAGAAAATATACTGGATGGTTTCTTTTGGACTAATATTTCAAAGCATACTGGGAGCATCTAAAATGACAAACAATATCTCAGCTTATGAGATTTTTATGTGACCTTTTTTCAGAGCAAGACCATAAAAAGAAAATTATTCCATTGTTTTCATTTACCCTTCATAGATTATCTTCTGACTATAGTTGCTGAAGTAGATTATTTTATTTTGCTTTCCTTTCAAAAGCTGGGTTAAAACCTGCTTAGGTTCTGTGAGAAATGGGTTTTTCAATATTAGGTCAGTTGCAGCTAAAGTTCATACATAAAATTTATTCCCTTCATACAAAAAACCCCCCAAAAATTCAATTAGAACAGGGCAGATGTCTTGTCTGAAGAATAGGAGGCTGCTGATCTCATAAGATAGGACATACTGTACTTGATCCTAAAACTATTCTAACATATTAGTTTTGCTTCAACTGTCAGAAAGACCTCCAGTCCCAGGGATATCCAGACTTTACTATGCTGCAATATACAAACATAGAGCAAAAAAACCCCTGTCCTTGTCCCAAAGTACTTGCAATCTAAGTACATATTTTACTAGAATTAGCATATGAATAGTTATATTCTACCTTATTATCTATAAATGCATACTTGTATGTATAAAAATACCTGGTTTTACACATACATCTATTATTTCCTCTACTTAACACTATTGTTAAAGGCCCATAGAAACCACAGGGAATGGAAAGTATTACATTGGTTTTCTTAGACTGTGTCAGGCTGGGAGTAGGATATGGCTCTCCTGATTTTCATCTATAGGTTGCCATCTATAGTTGAGCTACATGTTTTAGTTCCTATATTAAAAACCAAAAGAGTACCCAGGCAGTGGGCATAGGGTGCCACTCATGATCAAGTACCAGTGTCTACTTTGGGATGAGATTAATCACTGTCTGGGCTCTGCAGGCTGTGCCGATTGGGTTTGTACAGGAACGGAGACATTCTTCCTGCAGGGAAGGGGGGGACTCTTCTCAGGGGACTGAAACCCACCCAAGGTATTTAAGGAATCCAAGGACTGAACTGGTTGATTCCTCTGTCATTTTTATATATTTGCACAAGGTAATACAAATTTTCAGTTACAAATCTTGTATATTTGCATGGGCAAGGATTTTCTGAAAAGGTGAAGGGAAGGGTCCTGCCACCTCCCATCAGCCTTCCTCTCAAGCAGCAGCTTCAAACCTTCAGCCTACAGAAGTGCCAAACCTTTCCTCAGCTCTTCTTGCTGAAGAAATAAACTGTGATGCTCCAAAGCAACTGGGGAATACATCACTATCTCCTATTTCACCCTCTTGGTGCAGAGATATGTGAGAAGCAGAATGGTACCAACCCCACCCCCTCTCTGATTTAGGATTGTTCATTTACTCGTGTGCACGCACATCCTTATGCACACATGCAGGCACGCAAACTCATCCATCTCCACTTTTACATAAGATCCTGTTTGCTGAAGAAAGACAAAGAAAAAATTCCAAGCCTTTGTTTATTCAGAATACAATTTTGCAAGAGTTACATGTGTAATTCGTCATGGGTGATGGGGTTGCGACATCAGGCATGAAACAGCCAATCTATACAGAGCTGGCTTGAAGCAATTCATGTACTGCAATACTGCTGGCTGAAGATGAACAGACTGCCAGGATTTTGCTGCTATTTTTGTGGGAGGGGAGAGTAAAATATATCATTGCTCGGCCATCATATATGTATCAAGGCCGAATCCTACAGATGCAGTCTTTAATACTCTGCTGATAAGTGTCAGTTGTGCCAGGGTAATACACAGACAGGCATACACCAAACACCTGAGCTGCACTGATACTACATGGATTTTTTTTATATGTCATTTTAAATCTGCAATTAGACTTTTTTTCATTGCTTATAAACATGCATTTCCACAACAACACTGAAAGGGAAAAAAAAAAATAAAATAGAAGACTCATCCCAAACCCTGCACACCCTTGTGATAGATATGGGGTGGCACAAGCTGCAAACCCAGCTCTTCAGCTGAGAGCCACATTTATCATCTGTTGTGTCCACATGTTTAAATCCCAGGAAGCAGACACATTTCATGCTACCATCATGACACTATTTTCATCTTTGCTTTGCAGACTAAAAAATTAGTGTTAGATCCACAGCAAAACTAGAACACCAAATAAATATTATGTAAGGGCAGTACATAAATAGGTTATAGAAGAGCAGAATAACATCATAAAGGGAAAGTATTTGTGACTCATTTATAAGTGAGTTTTCCTAATGTGCAGTGTACAATTGAAATAAATGGAAACTTTAAGAAATATTCTACATAAGGCAAAGTCCAAAAATGCAGAAGGTTATGCAAGGCTAACTGTAAAAATAAGCAGATGAGTCCTCTAAAATAATATTGCAACATTTTTTGGCTTCCATGTATTGGTTGCCATAGGATTTTTACTCAGTGAGCAACTGCTAAACACAAGGCTGCCTCATACCATAGCTTGGCTTTTAAGAGAAGAAAAACATTAACATTGTTTAATGAACACACTTGTCTGGAGAAGTATTAGCAAATGCTAGGAACTCATTTTCCTACTGCCTAAAACCAGAGAGATTTGCAAGTGCTGTGTTTATTGTGCTGTGCCCGATTTGAGTCTTTCTCTCTGACAACACTCAGCTCCCTCTCACAAATAAAAAAGGACTTGTTTTTGCTGGAAGTTGTGGGGAGCAGGAATCTAAAAGCAAACAGGTTAAAGTGCCATGTACACAACAGAAAGGGTTGCAAGGCACCTTTAATGAGCTATTTGAGTGACACCAGCTGCTTCTGCAGCCAGAGAGCACATCCTCTGGTGGACACTAAAGGAAAGAACTGGGAAATGCTTTTGCAAAATATTTAATTTGTCTACTTAGCAGGTGTTAGTTTTCGATTTCACTAGGTGCACATCCTACAGGGAGGTGAAACAAGAAAAATAACATAGTGATATGTTATAAAAAGTAAATAAATGCATTTCTCCTTCATCTTTTATTCAATCTCCCAGTATATCCTGTTATATCAACATGTATCATTACTATTTTTTATTATGATGATTTATGCTGTCTCTGCCATTGGATTTATTTCTCGGTTTTGTCCAATGACTTCTTGATGTAAAAGGCTTAAAGCAGCCCATGTGTGCCCGTGGCTGAGCACTTACTCACATATTACATAAGGGTCAGGCTTCCTTTGGCCTAAAACCCTTCTTGGCCAACAACATTTGCAAGCTTATTTCACAGTGGCCATTTCTGAAAAAGGAAGCAGAGCATTTTCCCACATAAAATACACATTTCTTTACATTTTTAAAGGTACCCAAGTGTCGACACATAGGAAACTTTCAAGCTAATGAGAGAATAGTGTTGTGAACCTCAGATCATCAAAAACTAAGGTCTTCTGGACCACCCTACACAGGTGCCTGTATAGATGTGCCCACCCACTGCCATCTGAGATGCTCAAGGGCACCCCAGCACATCTCCAGCTGTCTCTTCAGAAGAGGTCCTTCTTCCGTAGCTCCTGTGTCACATCTGCAAGCTTTGTGTAGACGTCTTGGATACCTGGTGTATCTCAAAATGAACAAGACATTTCTGTGCATGCAAGTGAATTTGAGCTCTGGCAAGCAGGGAGGATTAATCCCATCTAACTTTAGACATCTATGCCTGAGTTAGTCACACTGAGCTCCTTTTATAGTCAGCAGAGAGAAATATAGTTGTCAACATTTAGCTGAATAAATCCCACCCCTAAATTCCACTTGTGTAAGCCATAACTCCCAGCTTCAACAGCATTAGGTGGTCTGAATTTTGTCCTTGTCCTCCCTGTACATGTAAAGCTGGCAGTGGGTTTCTCCGCCTCTCTGCAAGGAATTTGATTTAAGAGATGAGAGGCAGAACAAAGCTTGGGCTTGTCTATACTGACTCCAGAAGTGCGGTCAGCCTCCCCTGCTGTGCTCTGACAGGGTAACCTTTTGTTGTGAAAACAATCTTGGAACAAGCTTTGAAAATGCACTAAATATCACAGTCTTTGGTCTAGTTCTGCAGTAAAAGCACGATGATTCCATCCCAGACAAAGACGATTCCACCCCAGACAAAAAAGCCTTCAGTCCGTCTGCTAACCTCTTGAAAGAAGTTCTTTCTTAAATCTCTAGGGATTATATCTGTTATTGATTCAGCTAACTGGAACTCACAGTAGATTGATGGTGTCAAGAAGTTGCAAAGAAATATTGAAAGATGTGGTTTACACACTTTTTTTCCACTTCACTAAACAATTGGCGTCCAACAGCTACCATGTTAGAAATATTACTTAGGGATGGGAGCAGCAATATTCAAAGTCTCTTAATCCCATCTACTATTAGAAAGAAGAGAAGCCTTCTACCCTTTAGAAAAGCCTGCTGCTTCTGAGATACATAGCCTTTGGATATAAAACATGCATTTCTCCCTTACTTTCATGGTGTGCTCACTATGGTGGCCTTCCAATGCACTCTGAGTGACCCAGCAGCACAAACCCCAAGGCAGCAAGCCTTACGTACAATTTCAGTTGTCCTAAACAAAAGCAAAGTGTATTGGCAGAGTAGAAAAAATCAGAACATAAACCAGTTCAAACACAATGACTGCGGGATTTCGGTCTTTGTTCTGCAATTTAGGAAAACAGATTACCAAAAGTCTGTGATTGCTTGCATAAAATACCCTATATCTGCTATGTTTGTTATCTTTGTGACTTATTTATATGCAAGACTATCCGAAAGATAAAAAAAATAATTTCCCTAAGTATTACTAACTACAGGAAATGGTGATGATGTTGTTGAAGGAGAAGTGTAGAAGAAGGAGCAGAGTGATATGCTTGCTTAATCATGTCACCGGTAGATTTCAAGGCATTTTGCAAAATCGGTTGTACAATCCCAGCTTACTTGATGGAAAAAATAAGGCACAGGCTTCCCCTTGTTCAACTAGCGAATAAGTAGAACTCAAAATACCACTTGGCCCTTCACAAGTCAGCATGCAGAGCCATTATGGAACAGGTCATCAACGTTTCTCCTACACAAGGGCAAAGGGCATTATCTTCCTTACATCTACCTATTCAGGCAGAATACTCTGAAAGGAAAAAAAAAAAAAGAGAGGAAGAGCAGAATCACCCTCCATCTCCTGTACTCTAAGGACATAAATGCAACCTTGACATTGTCCTGGCTTCCTACACATAGCTAAATTTACCCTGGAAAAATTTCATCCTGCAGTAAAATGTGGGTTATACTCATCGCCTGATCAATCAGTAAGGGTGAAATTGGACAATTTTGACTACTCCAGTTTTATCAGCTGCAGTCAATAGCAAAATGTCAGTGGATTTCTCTGAATCATGCATTTCATGCTGCCTGATGTTCCTTTTTCAAATTAAAGACAGCACATTGCTAACTTTCTGACAAATCTCACTGCTGTCCTGAGGTTACATGAGATCACTAGTTATTCATGTTAGCAGCTCCTCAGACAAAGCAAAGACTTGATATTCGACATAGTAGAAAATGGATTTGTCTACATTTCTCATCATGTAGAAAAGAAAAGATGGGTTTTTTTTCTCTGCCATAAAGTTTCTGTTGCAGTCATGCTATTGCACTTCTGAGATATGTTCTTTTGACTGAATTATAGAGTTTGTAAAAAGTAACAACAGGTAAAATATGCATACCCTTATTCATCTTGAGCATGTTGATTTGATTGGCCTTGATTTGAGCTACCAAGGAAAGTAGGCATGTTATGTAATTTCTGAAGCAAGGTTTATTCTAACAAAAAGTTTGTATGTAGTAAAGTCTTTTTTACCCAAATGCAGCTGGAGCCCTGTTAGAAATTCAGTATGCCCAAGAGCTGCAATTTTTACCCACAGATAAACTCCATCTTACAGCTGCTTTAAAGGCTGTTCACATGGATCAGGTACATTTCTTGCTAATGTGAAAACTAACACTCTTAATTAGCAATTACAAACACCTAGAAATTACAAATAATCTGTAGTTATGGTGATTACACATAGGAGGGAGTAGAATACAACAAAATATTAAGTAATAAAATATCCATTGGTGACCATAAGCATGAACTCCCCTCTTCTAGCAGACTGACATTGAGCTTTTAAAATTAAACCATAACTGCATGAAATGGAATGTATTTTTCATCCCTTTATATCATAATACTGACTAAAATGTCTAAATTTTATCCTAATGTCCAGTGACTGAGTTGGATTAACCATAAACTGTTATTAGAGAAACAATGAACTAACTTGTAAGAGAAAAAAAAAAAAGAAGAATGAAATAAAGACTGAATTGCATCAGATGTGTGGTCACTAGTTGGGACCAGTGGTCCTTAGGGAGCAATAAGACTTCTGTGGAAGCACACACAAATATCTAAGCCAGGTACTAGGAGTAAACATTGAAATAGTCTTTTTAAGGGTAAGCATAGAACATAAGTGTATGCTTAATGACATCTTTGTATACTGCAACACGTGTGGTTGTTGAGTCAGGTCTCAGGACAAGCAGAAATCACACAGCTGTCCACCTCTATCCCATACCTTGCAGAACTTGGCTTGACTCATAGAGCACACTGTTCCTAGGTGTCCTTTTAGTGCAAATATTTAGTTACAGCGGGAAGTGTCTGTTTTTAATGGTACATTTGGACACAACTGAAGGGAGGAAGGTATCTGTTTTCTGCTGCTGCCCTCCACATGTCCAGCATGCTCCTGCAGATGGGGGAAGAAGAGGCAGCGCAATGCTGGCTCCTGCAGCACCAGGTGCTGCCTGCACACTACGGGGAGCGGGCACGGGCAGCAGGCAGGGGCAGCAGCCTCCAGCCCTGCTACTCACCAGCCAGCAGCAGCTCTCCTGCCTTCCTTGCTGACCAATTACACACACGTAGATGAGCATGCAGAAGATCAGCGTTTGCACTGCTGTGTCACGATGTACTTTTCACTTTGTCACTTTGATTGGCTCTATGGAGGCCAAAGTTCAGATCTGGACTCCCCTGCAAGGATGGGCTGCCCAACGCTCAGCTGTGTGCCCTTAACCCTGATGTTTGAAGATTAACATGGGAAAAAGTCAAGCCCAACGGTAGCTCCACAGATTTTTACAGGGGTCTTATCAAGCACAAAGTGTTTCAGTCTTTCCAGGATCGACACCGGTGTCAGAGGGTGAGTGGGAAGCACGAACAAACACACTGTTTCCTTCTTTGTGTGCTGGCTTTGCAGTATGCGTTTTGCTAACCTAATCAGATGAAGATAAACACCTTGCAATATACTGTATAACTGACGTCAGCTTTTTGTGTGCTTGGAATGATGTCAGCACCAGCTTTGCAACTGCACTTTAATCTCTTGAGCAGAAATAAATGCAGCAGCTAACCTATTACTTTCCACAAGCTGTCACACTAAGATTATTTTATTTTTCCCTTGCAGGCTATGGATGTTGTGCAAAGGAGACAGGAGAGCCAGAACAATATGATCCACTCCTATGCTGAGCCAAATTTTGTGAAGAGTCTAAATGAATTTAAATTTAATAGTAACTAGAAAAAATGATACCTCTCAGCACACAAGTCAGGCTCATTTAGGCCCTTAAGCAATGAATTCCACTCATTTACATCAGTGCAAATAACATCAAATGATTTCTCAGGATTTGCACTACCATCACTGTAAATACATTTTTCCTCACATTTACATTCACTCACCAATATACTTAAAACTTTCCAAGCCAAATACGGCCTAGAGTTCCAAACAAGTATAGCAGCCTCTGGGGAGGCATCTCAGGAGGATCAAAGTTTCAAGCAAATAGCCTACTTAAACTGGTGTAATTCAGAAGTCAAAAAAGCAAAAATGGAGCCATGGAAACTGCTACCAATAAGTAGCTATCAAAGATGCTGGGAAAAGCAAAAGCCAGTGCTAGAACTGGTCTGGTTTTTTTAATTTTTTTTAAAAATAAATTTTCCTCAGTCATTTTTCATGTTCCAGTGGAATTATACCACTTTACAGGTCCTTTATGCCCTGCTTTACTTACACTTTGATTTCAATTTGTCTCATCATGTTACCAATTTTCAACATTTGCTTCTACTGAAAGAATAGGAAAGTTACAAGCTAGTTAAGTTGTTAGCTATACTGTCACTTATTAAATTAGCAAGTTTTTCATAGAAACCTTAGACAAAACTTCTAGAATAAAGAACTGATCATTACTAATTCTTTTGGTATTCATTATGCTATTAGTCACAGAGCTCACTCATACATTTCCAAATTTCAACATAATCATTTCAGGATGAGGAACATTATATTTTTCCCCTTCCCAATATTTTTTCCTTGGCATCACATTTCATACCCTAACTCTCTGACTGCCAGGAAAGTGAGATTTGGGGCTTTAGGGGCTTGGGTTGGGCTTTTTTAAAAAATTATTTTGTTTCAGAAACACAGGTTTACCCAGGTTATTTAATCTCTAAGAGAATGCATTTTTAATTGACTTGTTTATCTCCATAACACATGCACACCTCAGTAAGGCTAAGGGATCAAGATATATGACATCATGGTGCCAAAGGAATAATTGTCACTTGTTTGTGCAGTCCTGAAGAAAATCCTGTAGCTTGAAATTACATACAGTGCTGCATAGACAAAATAAATGGTTGCAGTAAATAACTTTTTTTTTTTTTTTTTAAATTGGGAGGGGTAGAGGAGACAGAGGGGCTAGGGGGCTTCTGCTCTTTGCCACAGGGTCCTGTTCTGTGTAATGGTTTTGTTTGTAGACGTGGCTTTTCAACCTGCACAATTGTGAGAAGATCATCCTTTTCCCCAGGACTGGGAGGCAGCTGAGCCCATCTGGCAGTCTCTGCTCAGCAAAATCCTGCATCGCACTGCAGTTGCTGCCCAAATTGAGGGTCAAGCAGCACTAAGAAAGGTGCTTAGGCATTTCTGCAGCAAACAGCACTACACCTGTACTCCAATAACAGCCTCCATGAAGCAGGAATAAAAAAGAATCAGAAATCAGCTGTTTGAATCACAGAACCTCCTCTCGGATTTCACTTCAGGGACAAGGAAGCTCTGAAAACAAGGCACCTCTTCAGCATTTTATAAAGCTGACTTCAGCTGCCAAAGGATTCCTCCACAGTAACACCAAGAAAGCTTTTGCCACAAATAAAAAATTCACTGCAAAAGAGCAATCATTAGTCAGCTGCATTTTTCATATAATTACTGGCAGTGAAAAAGCAAGTGTGCAGGTTGCTGTAAAATAAGGTCCAACTACTTCCACCCAAACAGAACAGAAGCCGTTCACATAAGTTTTAAAGGGGGAGAGGGAAATCCTCAGTGCTGCCTCCTCCCTTTCTCTCTCTGACTGATTACAATCTGCTTTTTTCTATAAAGCACATTTATTGTGGGAGTTTGATTTGAAAGAGTTTCAAGTAATTCAAACTTTGGCTGCAGGCGTACAGATGATTTAAAAACTGATCTTCAAGTGTTTCTAATAACATTTCTGGTTGGTGCTAAAATCAACAGTTCTAATTCTCAACTTACCAACTGAAATATTCAACACATTCCAGGAATTACCTAGGATGAAATCATGTAGTATAACACTAGCCAGCCTGACATTAATCCCTGTGCTAGTAGTTTTGCTGCAAATACACTTATTTTGAAGTGGAGGGGTTTGGGGCAGGGGGTTGTTTCTTTAGGGATGATCATTGGCTACCTATGGCTTTTTCAAACCACAAAACTGCTGAAAACAGACTGTATCCTGGTTCAAATCAAAGCCCCTTTCAAATGGCCTTTTCTTAATGGACCAGAATTCATCTGTCCTGCCTCATGTTCACAAAGCACCTTATTACTCCACATGCGCCTATGCGATCTCGCTACATGCATCTATTAATTATTATCCAAGATGAATGACAGAAACAGAATCCAGCCTTAAATAAAAGACAGTAACTTAGGAGGTGCTATTTCAGATCTGCCGTTTTTTGAATTGAGGGGCAAGTGTAAGATGAACATTTCCCTAGGACTTTGGAAAGCGCAAGTGCCAGCCTGCTCCATTTCGGTATCTCTCTTCAACAGCCAAAGAGCCTCCCACCATCAAAAGACAAAGTTCTTACTGCATTTCAACACCCTCCTCGAAAAAGGTAAATAGGCTGGATAAGTGGTAGGGACAAGCCAAAAGGAAATAAACAAAACAAAAGCCAGTTTCATTCATAGTAAACAGTAAAGCTTTTTATGAAAAGGCTTGAAGTGTTACCTTGTAAATATTAAGTGCTAAGCCTTCTCAGCTCACAGGTCTGGCAAGAGCTTGTTAGCAGCACAAAAAAATACTAGCTAAATGATCCTAATGGAGCAAATTCCTGCAGCTCCTCAGACGTTCAGTAAGAACATTGTTCACCACTGAAGTTTAGTTAAATATGCACAATTTTATTTATTGAAGAGATTAGGACAAAAACATTAAACCAAATACATGACAAAGCACCAGAGGCAGTAAAACCCCACCATGCACATCACCAATCTTTCCTCCTATAAGGTACTTATAAAATAAAAAAAAAAAAGTCCTTCTTGACACAGCACCATCTTCAGAGTGTAAAAACATTACTCCCTTATATTCTTAGTTACCAAAATAGAACCAAGGCAGGTCAGCTGCAGCTAGCTTTGTCTCTTGATAAAGAACTGTGAAACATCCTCTTGAGAGTGGGACCATAACTTTCCTGCAAGGCAGGCAAATAGCATCCATACGTCAAATGCCAAGTAGCTGTACGCACATGCCACATACTATAATTAAGCACAAATTCAAGTAACATTTACATACTACAGAGTCCACATGTACCTACCCAAAAAACATGACCACTTCACAAAACGTATACAGGCAGTAATATCAGAACAACTGAGGTACTGGAAACACAAATATTTATGCCAAGAGATTTCAATATCATACAGCAATATAAAAGCAGTAATAAAAACATTTGCCAGTCTAAATCAAATAAAGCTATCTAGAAAAAAAAAAGCTAAATAAAAAGTTATTTAGGGACAGAAATACCTGAACAGAAAAGAAGTGTGTTAACTACAGCATGTAACATGTCATCCCAAGTCAACCCGTAATTGAAGTACTGGCTTAATACATCACTACTGTGACATTTTCTTCAATAAATAGAATAAGTCTTGACAATACAAAAGGTGCATATTACTGTGTATGTTTCAAGAGGAATATCTGTAATATAAATGTTCAGCTTATTAATACCCTCTTATTTCTTATTCTGGACATAAACAAAAATCAAACCCAAACAATTCTTTTCCCAAGTTGAGAGGAATTCAAAGAAAAAAAAACCCCACAATACTCTTCTTCAGTAATAAAGAGCCCTCTATTTACATGTGGGCCAGTCAGTTAAGAAGAGATTGGTTCTCAGATAAAGTCACGACTAAGGGCTTTCTGCCCTCTCTAGTCATATACGTGCAGCATGGCAGATATGGAAGCCAGTATCTCATATCTTTAAAAAACAAATTATATAGTTTTCTTCTTTTTTTTTTTTTTCCCCCCTATTATAGCAGTAATGCATCTGGAAGTTCGAGTTATAATAGCTTCCTGCAACAAACCATTTGACACAAAACAGAACAGCTTGTTAAATGACAGTTACTTCCCCTTAAGGGAACAAAGCATTAAAATGTCATTTCCTGACAAGAATATTAAGTAGTTTATTTAGAAGAAATGAGTTGAAAATAGCTATCAAGAGACATGAACTGAAATTTTGTTTGTTTTTAGCACCCACTTTTCATGTCCATCTTTGTGCACCTAATTTTTTTTCTTAAATTAATCCCATTAATTATTAGACATCTGATTAAAAAAAAATGTTAGCCAATTGTACTTTCCCTGAATAATGGCTGAAGTTAAATATCTAACAGTGCGATGCCAAGATGTGAGCTGAGGCAAAAAAGTTTCTATTTGTTGTGAGTTACCACTGTTTTTAATGGAACAGAAACAGGAGTGATACAGCTGCACCAGAATTGGCATGTGCAGTCTCCTTGGCTCCAAAAAGGTGAGAAGCTACAATTGCTCCATGCTGCCTTTACTCCTCCAAATCAATCTAACCTGATAGCAAGCTCCCCCCGCCCCCCCAATCTGTCCCCATGCTACATTTGTTATATTAGCTCCTTGTGGAGGTTCCTTCTCAATTTGAGGACCTCTGAGTGTCTTTTGCTACCAAGCTAGGCTGATGCAGGATGTGATTTAACACGGTCAGGAAGGGCTCCTTCATGTGTCCATCTCCAGGTTGTGTACCTTCTGAACACCAGTCTTTGTGCTCAGTTAAAGAATGGGTCCAAGTCTTCTTCCATGTTGACATCAGGCACCAGTTGATCTGATACTTCCTTAGCACCATATCCTGAATTCGATACATTAAAATCTGTAGAAAACCATGGATGGTCCAGAATTTCCTGTGAAGTCAGCCTTTCCGATGGCTCCCGACGCAGTATGCTACGTATGAGGCATTTTGCCTTGGGGGATAGAGTTTCTGGAATGTTAAACTGCCCACGACGGATCTTGCTGAAGAGGGAACTAGGCTCAATGTCATGGAAAGGATAGCGTCCAACTAGCATGGTATAAAGCATGACACCTAGACTCCATACGTCCGCTGCTTTGCCAGAGTAGCTGCCATTTGTGTTCAAGATCTCTGGACTCACATAGGCTGGGCATCCGTGCTTATCAGAAAGAGAGTCATCATTTCCTCTTAAAATATAAGCATCTTCTAGGCTTTCCAGTTTCACTCTAGTCCTGTGGGCAAAAAAAATTGAAACCATCAAGGTAAGCAAACATCAAAACACAAATTCCGGGCTGTTACAATTACGGGGTTTTAACAGTAATACTCCACAAAATTCAAAAACCACAAAAGTGTATCAGTTTAAATCCCACTCACAGCACTTGTTACAGATAATTGATACTGTCTTTTCTATACCAGTTAGAGATATTAGAGACATATACGGAACATTGCCACATTCATAGCTACAAGATTTCAAACCCAGTTATGTCCAGTACAGTTCATTAATGAAGGTCTTAAAAAGATAAAAGTAATTGCCATATTCATGCTTTTGGTGAATTTTACATAGACATAGCTCCCAAATAGAGACATAAGCTTCAACATTCTTTCTGCCAGCTGCACTCTAATGTACCTGTGTAGGACTCCTGTCCAAATACAAGCCTAGCCCTAACTAGACAAGGTTATTTTGACACCTTCACACTGGTGAGCAGTTACTTGCAACTGTAATTCCACAAGGTTCAACAGGAGTAAAATCATCATTCTGACCCTTCTGACCATAAATTATCCCCCTGACCAACCAATATTTACCTTTATCCCAGCATTAAGGAAGAGCAAGTTTAACAGATTTCAGTCTTCCTAAATAGACTTTTGGGCAAAGGGAGATCAGGTGAGCTGAATGCCAAGATTAACAGCAAGCCTATCTACCCAGCCAAACCAGAGGAGCTCCTCATGTATGGAGAGGCTAGCAAAAGGCTTGCAGAGAGATGACAGAGATTATCTAGACTGCAAATGCCTTCTGCCTGCAAAGCACTGTGAACTTGTCATTGTTCTGCAGTAATTATCTCTGTAAGAGAATTTTCTTCCCTTATGGATATCACACAGGAGCAGAAAAAATTATGCCGAACTTGCTTCTCATAACACTAGATGAACATAACCTTTCTCTCCTTTTAATTCTCACTGCTAGCATCTCTAACTATATTTTAAAACTGTCCCTGTTACAGGCATCCAAAAGGATTACCAACTACTCTTTAGACTATTTGCCAGCAATGATTGGCTTTTAGAGCAGAATCAGCGCAATGCAACAGGACTTGTCCTGTGCACCTGCATGGAAGGGTGACCTAGCAGTAGTGCAGGCTTTCTTTTCAACAACTCAGGATCACAACTCAACTTTGGGTATTACTGTCCTCATCTCTCAACCTCACTCGTCTGTATGATCACCCTTAGCCTTGTGTCATGGCCATGTTCCCATACCACAGAAATTCACAGGCAGGGACTGAACTTCATCCCAGAAAGCAGAACTCATGTCTCGACTAAAGCACATCATTTAACAGGCATTAAAACAGACAAGGAGAGCCCTGTTTCCTAAATGTTTACTGAAGACAACATTGCTCAGGCTTGCATTGCAAAAGACAGCTGGGCCAGATTTGGCTTAGACTTGGTTCCAGGGCAGCTCGGCACTATCTTCTTTGAACCAACAGAAGAGCATTTTACTCCGTGGAGTACTCCAGAGGCAACTGTGCCATAAACTCTCATAATGACACTTGGACCTTTTCAACAGCTAGAGCCATTTACTAGCAGAGGTGAAAGCCCCTTTGGCAATGTGCCCCGAATCAGGAAGTCATAAATACAGAATTCAGAATACCTGGCTCCCAAGCACAGTGTGTCAAGGCAGCTCCTTCTCTCCTGAAACAGGCCAGTGTTTTCTCCTCCAGTGCGGATGCTGAGGGGAGTTTGCGCAACACACCTGCTTCCTGATTAATTACCCATTGCCAGCCTAAGGGCACTTCTCCTGGCAATGGACAAACCCGAGCATTAGCACTCAAACAATACTTTACAGCAGCAATACCTCACACGGGAAGCTGGCTGCAAGGAGAAACTTAACTGCAATTATCGAGAGGACAGCAATTTCCCTCTCTACACAGCTCAGAGGGTCCAAAACTGGAGACTGACTAGAGAAGAGTCCTTTCACCATGCTCAGCTTCCACATGTTCTTGCACCTGCACAGCACAGGAAGAACAGAGAAGAGAAATGCCCAGAGGAAAAAAACACACCAAGGAGGGCAGAGAACAGAGAAGAGGAAATGAAAGGGAAGGCAGGGACATGAGTTGAGGTTCCATTTGCATTGGCCACCTTAGTTTTTCCATACAAAATTATGTGTAGCAATAAAACAGCGAGGCCAGCTATTCAAACATGCATTAAGTCACTGAACAGCCAGACAGGAAAGCATCAACTCACTCCTGCTAACAGAAGCAGAACACACACACACAGGGAGTGAGCAGAGCACTCTATTTACAAACAACTTACAGGAGGGACTTCACACAGATGCTCTCCTGCCATCCCAGTGTCAACACTACTGGGAAACACCGTTTATTCTCTCATCCTATTTTACATTTCTGAGAGTTGCCAAAGAATTAAGAGAAACAGTTCACTGAGAAGCTTTTATATTACAGAAAATTATTGGAATTCCTTAATCTCTTATTTTCTACAATGGATGGGGTACAAAACCAGAAAGAACAGACTGCAAGGTGTGTCAAAAAAAATCACCTTTTTTTCCAAAAGGATAAATAATTTATTAATAAAACAGAAACAGCATACAGAGGCCTTATCCCTGCCTTGCCTTTCTTGCAAGGTGCTGCAGCCTGCAGCCCTCTGCGCATGTTACAGCGGGTTTTGTTTAAGCAAGCAAATGGAACAACAGCTGGCCCTTATCTGCCTGCTCCTCCATAGGCTGTGGCCAAATGAAGCAAACACTGAAACCAGGTTTTTCATCCTGCTGAGCTGACAGGCTGTGAGGAAACAAAAGGTCCCAAATTAAACAAAAACACTACCTTCAGTCCTCCTTCTCCCTCCTCACTAGCTCCCAAGCCCTTAAATCAGTAACACCCTCATGTATAAGGTACAAGTGGTGAAATGTCTCCTCTGCAAGGAGGTGGTGCTCCAGCAAAGGTACAGCGGTGGATACGCCGCTCCAACACAGGTACAGCGGTGGATATGCCACTCCAGCACAGGTAGATGCTGCTCCAGCACAGGTACAGCAGCAGACACGCCGCTCCAGGTATACCACTCCCTCGCAGACTGCAGAAGCTGCATCTCTTGAGTGCAAGCTGCCAGGTACATGGCCATAGCGTGACTTTCTTCCCCTCCTAATTACCACTAGAAACAACTTGGATGTTCCTATTTTCATTTGTAAGGCTGGGTATCTCTGCAGAAGGTGACAATGCAGGTGTTTCATCCTCACGAGCTCAAGAGCTTTGTCTGCCAATGGCCCTGGCTCTCTACCAGCACCTCTCACCCTGAGCCAGCACCAGGGCTGGGGAGATCCACTCCAGCTTCTTTGCACCAGTGATGGATGAGTTTATACTCAGCCTCACATACAGAATACGATCTGTAATCAGACTGGGTAATACACGGGTGTAAACAGCAAGTCTTACTCCCCTTTTTACAGTCATTTCACATTTTTTCAGGCAATCAAAAAGGAGCAGCCTGGCTCAGGAGCTGCTCTTTCCCAGTACACAGCACCCCACCTCTGCAAGAAACAGCTTCCAGCTCTTGCTGGCCCTTCCCTTCCTAAAAGAGCCCTGTTTTCTTCAAGCCAGGAGCTTTTTTTGGAGAGTGTGGAGGGGAACAGGAAAGAGGGGAGTCTAAATACACAGAAAGGCAGAGACACTCTGGATGAGAAGCAATCTCTCTCTCCCCCACACACTCTCTCAGAGGAAGCACTGAAATCAAACATCCAGGAAAAAGAATGAAAGCCAACAATAATAAACAGACCCTCAAAATTGCAAGTAGTTTCTGAGAATACAGAACCTCCACAGCAAAGGGTGGGGAGTGCATCCAATTGCAAAGTAACTGGACAACCCTAAATTCAACACTTGGCAGGCAAAGGAGACTCAAAACCAAACACTGAGATGTGAAATCAGTCAGCTTTGAAGTGCCTCCCATCACAGAGCAGAAAAAGGACAATTTTTTTTTTTTTTAAAGTCACATTTCTGACAAACTCTCATTCTCTAAATAATTAGCTCACATCAGTCAACTGAAGGACCCCTGCAGGATAAAAGAAGTTTTCCAAAAGCATCAGCATTTGAGTTCAACCATTCAAAGAGCTGCAACAAAATTAATCCTTAAAGTTCAAATGTAAGCTACTGCCAAAGCCGGATGAGAACAATTTTGTAACATACTGTAGGGCAACAAAGACTTTTGTCAAGGCTTACGTAATTACAGTACATAATTTCAAGTTTTAATGCAGACCCTGAATAAGCACTTGGAAAAAGAGCATTATGCATCTATCAGATCACTGATAAAACACTGCATTAGTCTAATGCATTAAAAAAAAAAAATACAACCCTGAATCATGGCTATTTAAAAAGAGGAAGCTATTCTGCCTATGAATGCTTTCCCATTACTGGTGAATGAAACCACAGAAGTGCAATCAGAGGGCAGCAGCAGCACTCAGACGGGAAATGCGTCTTTGTCCCCATAGAAACCGTCAGGGAAACCCATGAAAAACAATACCACTCAGAATTTCTTATCAATATGCCATTCATTACTTGACTGCATTCAGACTTTCCTCTTCAGTAATGTAACAAAACCTAATCAATTAAACGTCTTCCAGAAGATTCTTCAATGCAACCTTCTGAGGTAGCACCCATCTCTGGCAGATGGCTTCGTTGCACATCCTACACTTTTTCAGTGATTCCCATTATTCCTCCCTGAAGAGCTTAGGAGCTACTGGCAAACTGCTACCCTGCCTTTTGACACCAAAGCCAGGGCTGTAAGAACCCAGCATTCATGCTCGCTCTCCAAAAGCAAACACAATTTCCATACCAAAATCAGTGGAATTATTCAGAGGGCTCTAAGCTCACAAGGCAAGAGAAAAAAAAAATAAAAATTCTGGAACATTTAAAGCAGAAATACTGACTGAAAGTCTGAGTGATTCAGAGAAAAAAATAGCTCCACTGCAGTGAATAAACAGTCAGTAGTAAAGGAGTCCATGCCTGAATCAATGAAAACAGTTGCTTCTAGTCTGCCCCCAAAGCCATCTGTATGGGGAATAACACCTGAACCACAGCTGAGCCACTGTTACTATTTTGGGAACACTAACTGCAGATCAGAACTGCAATTTTAGTCCAGCATCATTCCCCACATGACAGCCAGAGAACACAGAAGGAGCCAGCCTGCTTCAGACACCCCAGGTATACCATCCACTTGCTATTCAGGCTGGGTCAAAATCAGATGATCCAGATTTACAAATTCTATATAGCAGCCTCATGCCTCCAGAGATCAGAAAACAAGCACCACCGCCATCTGAAATGCCATTTTATTAATATGACTGCAGGTAAATATAAAATGGCAAGTTGTAAAGGCAAGAGGTGCCTCACAATATCCCCCCCCTAAATTAGCCTACACATAAAAAATGAAGGCACCCAAGCAATGCTATCTCATATTTCAACATTATGCTGACTGAGGCCAGGAAAGTCTTTCCCTAAAGCCACTCAAGTCATCAACTGCCCAGTAGATCAGGGATTGCTCCTATGTGGCCAATAATTTACAGGTCACTTAATCAAGGTTAGTTGCTAGCACCCCATCATAAAGATGAGACAAGCATGAATGCAATCAAGCCATTAGAATCACAAGGGGGGAAAAAGGAAGCTCGACTTTGGAAACAGTTATCTTTTGCTAATTGATTTTTTTTAAGTAAGGGAATCTCTCCTAAATAATGCAGAAGCAGGCTGCCATCACAGAGACAATGAGATGGGGAAGGCAGCTAATGAAACCCCGCACAGATGATTTGCAGCTCGGTGCAAAGACTCATTCTGAACTCAGAACTACCCGATCTCCTCCAGGGTGGTGAGGCACATGGGATCAGAGGGGAAATGTTATGCCATCAATTTAAATCCTGCTGCTTTCACTGTAAGATCCCTTCCAGTGAGTAACAGCACACAGACTGGGAGTTCACCTCACAACATCCTACGCAACTTCAGGAGGAAAAAAAAAACCAAAACAAACAACAAAACAACAAAACCTGCACAAAGGCTGTCAGACAAACCGTCTCTTACATAATGAAACAGGCTCAAGGATATGTTTCGAAAGACAACTGGGACTTGCAGGCAGTACAGGTTTACAGGATGAACCTTGTTCCTAAGGGAAGATTCCCTCACTGGTACTTCCGCAGAATGAGGAAGCCTCTAAAAATTACACATCCCCCACCCTTCCTCCGAAGGGATGTTACTGCCCCCACACTCAGCCCTGCCCCGCACCCCCTTGCTGACATGCAAGACTTGGCAACTTGGGCTTTTAAAGTTATTTGGAACTGTGTTGGTTTTTGTTTTTTTTTTTTTTTTTCTACAGACTTCCACTTAAAAAAAATGCTGATACCAGTCCTCGCACACCTCCAGGAAGGGCTGGGGCCACAAAGACCTTGGCTTCACAACACGCAAATAGGGTTGCTGGGAACAGCCTGACCCATATGCTATATACTTAGTTTCTTCCATGCCCTTGTTGCCTAAGGAGACAACATGTTCCCCAAAAGTAGGTAGGTAGGTAGGTAGTGATGTGTATGTTGGGGTGTAGGTTCTGAAATGCAGACTATTCCATGGAGGGGCTCAGTTGCAATATGGCAAGAAGTCCATTATTTGATAAGCATCTGGCTCACGGCAGCTACTTCACCTCACTTTTATCTTTTGAGATCACATTGAAAGGCAGAGTTTTAAAAGACTCTGCTGTCAACTGTATGCTGTGTTCACCATCTTTTCTAGGTCTTTTCACACGATGCACAGTGAAACTCCACAGGGAAAGGAGACCAAATTTTTTTTTGTTAACGTAACTGCAGGTTGTGAAAAAAGCCCTGCACAGCCTGTAGCGGGTCTTCAGCACTCCTAAGATAAAGTAGGCCCATTATTTCATAACCCAACTGGAAACCTTCTGCTCAGATGTATGTAAAACATGTCTCCAAGCAATATACATCTACAAAAAGCAGGTGCTTAAGACTAAATACACCCCAGGTTGGCTCCTGTTTACAATCTCTGCCTTTCCTCTCCCTCCCAAGCCTGAAGTAATCTCACAGTGTGATAATAAGGACAATTAGAAGAAAAAGCAGAAGAATTTCACCATGACAGTCCACTGCAGCTGCCGCTAGCTGGGCTCCCTGCCTCCCCTCCTCACCCCCAGCACAGACATCCACAGACGTCTTCAGTCTCCACTCAAAGGTCAACATGGAGTATTTTGCACTGAGCCTATGGATGGAGGTTTTCAAATCTTCTAAACGACCAGCTGTTGAACTCTTAATGCAAGATGTCTCAAGAGACATCTTCCAGGGACTGTAAAGCACCTATCATCAGAGAGATCAATTCCATGACAGGCATCTTGTGACGGACACCCAACTGAGCCAACCACATCTGTCATTACAGCCAACATGTAACACAGCATTCAACCAGAAGCACCTCTCGGAAAGTCACGTAGCATGGCCAGGGAGGCTGGGCAGGACATGGGGACCACCTGCAGCTGTCCAGCCCAGCCTAAAGGCAGGCCACCAAGCAGGGCTCCCCTCCTGCTCCAAGCATGGCGTGGGGCTGCATGTCCACACCACTCATCAGCAGAGCTAGTGTATGAGGCTGCAAAGGGGGAAGATTGAAGGAAGAGTGAAGAAGAAAGAATACGTGTCCAACCATGAGCAAAATACCTAAAGACAGCACAGTCCAAGGGCAAAATCTGCTGCAAACCCCAGAGTTGGGTGCTACAGCAAAGGTTCTCACTACTCATGCTCTCAGTGAAGTGCCCTGAGCTGACTCAGGGTCTGTTAGAGCTCCTTAGGGACAGCACTTAACTTCCATGACTACATCCCCGGGAGATTTAAGCACTTCACCGGGCTGGCGTGATGTTCGACACCTGCAGATAGCCTCCTGCACCCAGCTGGGAAGGTACTTACTGCATACCCAACAAATCTGAAGTGCGTTGCTCCCAGCGACGCCAGGAGAAAAGAGGCTTAGTAAACAAACCACATGAAGGCAAAAGGGAGCACAAACCCTTCTGCAGAAAAAAAGTTGTGCAACTGCTTCACTCGCTATCCCAAGTTTGACAGCAGAGATTTGCTGCCTGTGAAGAAACTCGCCTTCCTCCCCACATTCTAGGAAGATGCAAAATAATAATTTCTGGATTGAAATCTGACCAATAATTCTCCACTATCGGAGCAGTTATGCTTTTTGGACCTGTGTCCCCATTCAGGGTAATGTGAAATACCTAAATGATGAAATAGATGAAGACCAGTTTTATGTCTAAATCTTTTGGTGTTTAAAGAGCACTCCTGTTTTTTGGGGTTTTTTTTTTAGTTTTCTTTCACTTTAGGACTCTCTTCCTAGGACTTAGGGAAAGCATTAACTTACCTGTTCTCTACTGAATCATAGGTAAAACAGCAAGCTCTAACACCCCAGGTAAAAACTGTCTGACCGCATTACAATTTGACATATGCGGGGGATGAAATTTACTACTAACTATAAGAAAATGAAAGGTCTACTTGGAAAAAGGTCGGTATACGCATTCTGTATTTTTTGTGGGATAAGGTTTGTATCACTAAGATTGCAAACAACATAACTAGGTCACCCTAAAGCATCATCCACTCAAAACTGAGCAATTTTAGAGGAAAAAAGGAAAAAAAACCCAACATTCCAAGAGCACCAAATAAATATGTTATGCTAACGCAGGCTTTCTAAACTAGTTATTGTACTGGCTGCACTCCCCTGGCACAGAGTAAGAAGTGTCAAATTCTATTTATTTTTATTGAATCCCACCTGCCTACCTTTTCTCATATTTAATCAAAGAGTACAGGAAAATTACAATATCTAAATACCAAAATTATTTTAATTTTCCCTTCAACAAGTATGATGAATGTACAAGGTCTTTAAGCTTCAAATATTACGACAGCTAATATTTTAATATAATTAAAGGCTTAAAAATGCACTAAAGAAATTAATAATTCCCTGACAGCAGAAATGTTCTTATATTAAGAAAATCACTGGAACAACCAACACAGAAATGCTTGATTTAATTCTGAGATCTTTGAGGTGGCTCTTTCTCAAAGCATCTGCTATATATCAGACTAACTGCTTTATTAGCAATATACAGTATATAGTCCTATTTTTAGCACAACCCCAAAAGCCCTGCCCATTCTGTGACATCATTATGGGACATCAGCTAGGAGAAGGACACAGTCGTCCTGCCCAAGGGCCTTCTACCAGGACAAGGCTGTCCAAGGAAAACTGTAAATACCATGACAAGAACACAGCAAAAATAATCAAATGCAAGAGCCCCACAACATCAAAATTGTCCTAGCTTAATATCCAGGACAAGAAAAAATGACCAATATGTATGGCAGCAGAAAAAATACAAAACTGCATTTTTTATCTCAGCTCATCTCCACTGTTTTGGAGTCAAGTTTTATTTAAACGTTTAAGGGCCCAATTTTAAAAATATTCAAGAATCTTGTATGTACTTTAGAAAGTCCGGTGAAACCCATCATAGCAACTCAGTGTTGCTTTCCATATTTTCAGTGCTCTGAAAGTTACTGCCCTCATTTAATGGATGAGTTGCTGTTTGCTGACCTAGTCTTACAAAACATTTCCAGTCATGCTGCAATGTCTTAGAAGTTCAGTTTCATCATGATCAGCTGCAGTTTCAGGAGTTTAACTCTGAAATTTCAATACTAGAAGACCACAGACACACACACACACACACACACATCCCACAAAATCCAACACCTCAACCTTCTTTCAAATGAAATGGAAAAAAACCCAACAAAAAACCATCCCAGAAACCAAAACATGAAAGACCTAAGGTGCTTGGCAACAGCACACATCATTTTTGTGGAATGCAATTTAGCCTATCTTCAAAATTTCTGCAGTTCAGGATTAAAAGAAGTTATAGATAAAGTACCTTGAAACACAGACAGATCATTTTTGTTTGTTTCCACACTCCGGAATTTTTGATTTCATTTTAAGTGCTGATCTATTTACATATATGCAGTAGTAAGAGGTAACACACCATCACAGTCCAGCTTTGACTTGGCACATCAAGAGTACATGGTGAGTAAGATTAGATGCTTACAAAATGCTCAGCACCACCAACCTCCAACATAACTTTTTTCCACCTTCTTGCTTCCCAGTTGATTACAGACATCCCAAGGCAATGCAATTTGCAACATCCAAATATCATGCATTCTTAGCAGTGAAATCAGGAGGAGCAAAGTGCACTCATGATGCCATTAGATCAGGAGCCTGAGTCTTTGCAAATTCCAGCTGTAATTTAGATAATGAGAATGAGGTGGAAAGAGCTTCAATGCTGTATGCACCCATCTCCAAAACTCCAGGAGCTCTGATTTCATATTGAACTTCTAGGATATCATTAGGATCAATAGAAGGAGTGTGTACTAAGAAATGGTTTAATTGATTTTCTTTTTTAAATGAATGGAACTGCATCCATATATACTTCACATTCTCTCTGGCTCCTCCAGTCTGGCAGCTCTCAACTAAGAGTAGACAAGTATCTTACTAAAAAAATAAAAGAAGCAACTTTTCCATTCATGTATTGTCTGAACACTGGATTTCCCATCTTTTCTTCTCCCAAAATAAAAGCTGTGAGAGTCTTCAATAAGAGACAGTTTCAAAGCAGTAGGTACTAAAGGTGAACTGTAGGAAAATAGACTTGAAGAAATAGTCAGGAGAACTACTGAAAAGGAACTCCACTGAAGAACAGGCAACACACAGCAGAGTTAAAACACATTTCTCAAAACACCATTTTCATCTCTTTTCTTCCTCCTTGGTTCATTACCGATATCAAAGGGCAGTAGATCATGCAGCACCCATCTCCCAGGCACTGCCAGCAGCACCCTCACCAAGGGCAGCCTCGGGGAAACGCAAGCTTGGAGGGGTGCAAGCAATGCACAAGCACCTCCAAGAACCCAGAAGGACCAGGAAACTTTTTCAGCCTAAATACAGCAGCAGATTCAAAGTGATGACTGGCTACAGTCTGATGACCAGGGCGTGCAAAAAAAAAAAAAAAAGGTCATTGTTTGGTTCTATTTCTATCTCACACTATTTCATCTCTGTTCATTTAGCAGAGAAAGGATTACAATACCTCTCTACTTACAAATCAACATTACATCCAGAAGCAAACCACATTACTATTATCTTAAAAATAACAAGTAAGTTGTATTTGACCTTTAAAGTGAATTATTGTATAATTAGAAGACACCGTTCAAAAGCGAGTAACTGTGTCATTTTGCAGACAACAGTTAATGTTAAAAACATTCATAAAAGCAAACACTGCTATTGCAGTACGCACCACTCTTCTTGGGTGGCTAAAGGATTTGGCCCTGTGCCTTGTGTTGCATTCAGTTCCTAGTAAGTGGCAGGGTAGGAGTTCAAAAGTATTCAGCATGGGCCCACGGCTGCTCCCACTGCACTGCTCTGAGCTCACGCTGCCTTCACTGAGAGCAGAAATTAGAGCGAGTTCTCCAAGTCCTACCCTTCATATAAAACCACACAAGTTTACATATATCCCCAGGAAAAAAAAAAAAAAAATCCATTTAAACGTTAGGATGTTATCGGCTACAAGAGAAAACAAACCCTCCCTTGTATTTTGTACAAGTTTCCTTCTTATCTGCATCAAAGGTGCTATAATCATGTTTAATTATTAAACTCAGAGTAAAAGTTGTGAAAGTGCAGTTTACATCTGTCTGCTTTGCATTTCCCTCTGAATGGACATTAAGCTAGTTTCATTTTAGGCTTTTTTTATTTGAAGAGGAGAAATGGGTAATCATATATACTGGGGCTGTGGTAGAAAAATAAGGAATAACTATTTGTTTTGCAGAGAATTGCCTGAACTGAATTAAGAAGTGAAAATATGTCTTTTATTGTTCAGTTTGTAATAGGATTAAAAGGAGAAGTTTATTTTGCAAAACTCTGCTTGCAATAAAATTTAAGTAGAGAATATGTAAACAGGATAGATGGTTAATTTTTATTTTAAGGCCAGGAAATTCTCTTTCCTGACCTGAATTGTGTATTTGGTTTTTTTTGTTGTTGTTGTTTTGTTTGGGGTTTTTTTAATTCTCAGATCACAGACTTATTGAGCCTGTACAAAAATTATGTGCCTCAGCTGTTGCTTATAACTTCCCAAAACAGCCCCAATTGGAATTGATATGCACTGGTTATTTTTAATGAAGCTCTCCAGACCATCCACTTCACTCTGCAACAGTTTGAATAAGCTTTCAGACAATTTATAGTATTTAACTAAAAAGGAAAAAAATCTCCCCATCCTCTACCAAGACACGGAGAAGCTCAAAGGCAGGCTCTGCCCCCACTTAGTTTTATTTTTTTCCTAATGGTCATCTTTCAATTTAATCCCTCTGTGAAAGCCTGACATTACTCTGGCAGTGTTCATTCTTCTGGTGCTTCACGTGGAAGTTGAAAGTGAACAGATGATGTAACATCATGAACACTGGCAACCACAAGGAAAGAGATATGAAGTTTCCACAGGTACAAGAGTAGAGCTATACCTCAGCATCAGAAATAGCACTTCAACAATGTATCTAGAGCAACTAGCATTATTTTTTTCCTTGTCTTCCCATACTCCTTCCCTGAATAATTTACCACCCAATTATTGAGAGTGTGCAAGGAGGAGATTTAAAAAAAAAAAAAAAAAAAGAAAAAAGAAAAAAAAGGTAGTTCCCCAAGTACCACAACAGCTCTGATACTAAAAACAGGCACTCACACAGCAAGGTAGTTTTAGCTTTAGTATGATTAGTGACCATATAATACTCTCAGAAGCAGTCTCCAGACCCTTCTCAGCATGGGAAGCTAGAGGCTGTCCTCAAAGCAGTCCTGCAAAGCACTGGTGGTCCTTCTTTCCAACCTGTCAGCATTAGCCACTTGGCTGTTCTTCCTCTTCATGTCCTCTCACTGGAATGAGCCATTTCAGCCCCCAGCCTTCTTCAACCTTCAGGATCTTTTGCTCCTTCCCTCTTTTAATGCCAGTAGCATTTATGAAAGCAGAGCTCTTACAGACATCTATGCAGAACCTTCCTCCAGGAGATGTTCACTCCTTAGGAATGAGGGTGCTCCTCTGGGTGGAGATGCAAGGCCAGGCACAGATGCTAATTGCACTCTATACTTACTTTACTCCAAAGCCTAAGCCAGAAGGTGAAATGGTACATCCACCCCATAATCAGGTTGCAGAGGAAAATACATCAAGCGTAACACCTTGCGTACCACAAACGAATGGCACTATGACAACGAAGGGCACAGCATCCTGTAACTCTGAATATCTGATCTCAGGCACTCCCCCTGTAAAGTAAGAGAGACTCTTACCTTTCCTCATCCTTGAAAATAAACTTTCGCAGCTTGAGATCTCGCAGTACCAGTCCACCATCATGGCAGTGTGCAACAGCGGAAGCTATTTGATAGAAGAGTTTGGCTGCCTCCTCTTCTTTAAGCTTCTTGCAGGTACGAACAAATGAATGCATGTCCCCATAGCTCCTTTCAAAGAACACATAAGCTTTTGTCTCCCCAAGAATTATTTCAGTAATTTGGTTGATATTTTTATGTGCAGGCAGACAAAAACATGGTGCTAATAACTCCTGGTAGCAGCCAATATCAAACACCTGCAGGAACAATGACAGTAAAGCCAGGATTAGAGACATGAAGGACAGTGAAGTTCTGGTACATCTAATTGTGTTAAAACCATCTCTAAGTACAATTTATGCTGCCGCTGAAGCTGCACCGATGTAAACAGGATGTCACAAGCTCAGGGCACTGAGGACAAGACAAAACAGACTATGCAACCCCACACAGAACACACGCTTAACCTTGACAGGAAAGGCTAGTCTTCAAAACTTGTAGCAAGAATAGTTTAATTAGCTAATAGCTGATCAAATTTAGAATGTAATCTGAATTAAGCAGTGAAGACCAGCGACATATAAAGGCAGTACTCTGAAGGAAATCTGTTTATCTTCTATTTTCCATCCAAATAAACTCATAGAGAATACAGCCAATAGCTTTGTATTGAGAGAAGCTGTCATATTAAATCCACTCTGATACACATGCCTCTCTCTCTTGATTTTATTAACCCATTAGAGCTTTAAGGATTTTCAGGTTTCAAATATTGTCTACTGCTATTCATGTTTACTTCCTGCCTTTCTTTCATCTCTGACAAACAGCAAAGTCACTTTCACTTTCAAAGTCTCAGTTTTACAATGGCTGTTTATAAGATCAGAAGGACAACCAGGGAAATAGCCCTGCCTGTTGGAGTGCAGACAAACATCCTTCAGAAGGCAAAGACAAAACCACCCTGAACTCTCTGTATTTCAATCAAGTGCTCTATTAAAAGCAAACTGTCCCTTTACTAGTAAGTATGTTATCACTGATCTTATGAATGAGCTGTAAGAATTAAAAAGGCTGCTAGGAAACCCAAATATAAAAAGTTACTATAATCTAGTGATGACGAATGAATCTGTATTTGAGTCAATTGAGAAATGCCCACATTACAAGAAGAAAGGCTTCATTGAGAATAACAGAAGTCAGTGTGCTAAGACAGAATATGAGCAAAGTACTGATAGGAGTGATTTCATTTTTAATTATACCTGCTCCAGAGGTACTATATAAAGTAAGAGATTAGCATTTCCACCAGCATAATATATCTATTAATATGTAACTTACTCTTGGGTGTTTTGTCACTTTGTTAAAACAAATTTAAGGTAATCATGCGTCATTCTAAGTAAACATAAAAATGAAGAACTGGTATAAGTCTCTAACCAACTGGTTTAAACTGCAACTGTTTTTCTTCTTTTTGTGTTCTAGTATTTGTATTCCAATAGTGCGTACTTGTATCCTCTTTAAAAAGCACGTGTCCCTGCTTTCTTTGAAGCTTCAAACAGCTTTCAAAACTGCGTGTGAGAGATATGGTTCAATAAAAATTTACCTGAGGCTTTAAAACCCAAGTCATTTAATGGTTCAGAGCACAATCCTAACAAACTCCTTCCACAGGAAAGAACCCAAACCCCAAGAAACCGGGACATGCCCTCCTCACAAACCTCCTTCTACCCAACCCATACCTGTGCTGCTATGCTCGGGCACAGGAAGAAACAACCTTAAAGGCAGACTGCCAAACAGATCCAACACATTTTACGGTGAGTAGATTAGCACTGAAGCATTCTGGTGACATGGTGCGCCAGGGAAGCAGAACCAGGGTGGGGAGGAGGTGTTGCAAAAATCCCTGGTGCGTAATTCATTCCAGAGGAGAATTCATTGACATTTGGTTCTCAAAATTCCTAACTACTGTGTTGTAAGTGAATGGCTCTTCTACAAAGCGTCTGCTATAAAATAAAATTTAAACAGGAACATTCATGTAGCTCAAAGCCTCATGTGAAAAAAAGCCTTTCCAGAATTCTCTCCTAACCAGATTATCCTGATACAAATTAGTTACATTTTGTGGTTCTCAGACTATGTTAAGTAAGTAGGTCTGGATATGTACCAGTACTACGTTTGAAAGGGGGGAGATGGGAAGCACTATCATACTGTTACAGGCTTGAATACCTTTTATAAAGGGCTTCTTTGTATCCCAGCTTTTAAGATCCCTGGCCTCAATTCAGCAAATGTCCAATAAGCTACAGTTTGATTTGGTTCTTGCTGGGAATTGGAAGTGAGAAGTTACCATTGTTTGGATGCCACAGAGCCTTGAAGCAAATAACGGCATCTGTATAGTCAGTGGGTGCAGCCAAACGAATCCTGAGAATCATCAGTATGTGTCTGTTATCCAAACCAATGTTTCTGCAAACAATCTCTAAGAGCATCTTCAATAAGAAACCAGATAGCAGGTCTCTTAGCCGGAAGGCTACTTGACAAATAGTAGTCATGATACTGCAGGCACTTTAAAGCACGCATTAAATTAAAACGAATTCAGGACTGACAACTCCATATTCACAAACTAGCAATTCAGGCTAAAATCATATTTTTGGAGTGCAGCTAACACACATGGAAGAAATGATACTATTCAAATGGCAGGATCAGCTCAAAAACACACAGCTTAAAGGGAAAGAATGAAAAATAAAGTCCACGCTGCAGTTATGCTGTTCATACTGTTATCAAAACCGTGCCTTAATCCTGCAAACCAAACAGGAAACAAAGAAGCGCATAGCCCCCGCTTTACTACTTGCTATGCAAGTTCACCTATCATTTCGTGCAGAGCAGCAGCTTTGTGGGATCTGTTTATTTCATGAAAAGATGCCAATGTCCTAGAGTGCAGCACTGTACTACTGCACCGAGCAGGGCTTTCATTCTAGAAATTCTCATGTTCTGTTTCAGTTTAGTAACAAAGCATTCAGTTCAGCATGCAGTATTAGTCCTTTGCAAAGTCATGGGCCCTTTTTTCATCTAAATAATCACACTAGGTTGCCTTAACATCAGGTTTTATAACTCAATCAGTAAGCATATTTAAACTGCCCTCTGAACTCCAATCTTTATAAAAATAGCAAACGGGAGCAATTCTTTTCCTTGCTACAGCCTGGTCCATAACTTCTTATGAATCAAGTATAAGAAAGTAGGAAACAGTCAGCAATACTATCGCTAATCCCTGGAAGACAAACAGGGCTTTTAATATCTCTACTTTTCCATTTTGCAGTTAGTTTGACACTAGAAATTTGCCCAAGATAACCAAACGGCACAATTCCGTATTTTGGGAACAATACAAACCCTGCAGCGCACGTTGCAAGGTTGCACTCTGCTACGTAGTTATAAAAACTACTACTAGGTACTGCCTCAGTTCGATGGGCATAAGTCTAGGTCATTACAGACAATGAGAATCGCAATTTAGGAACAAAGGAAAACATTCTCTCAGTTCCAAAGAGAAAAACACCCCTCCAGACATGCACGCATGTGGGTTTCTTTTTCCCACAGCTCACCTTTGAATAGTAGGAGCACACTGGGAGGAGGCAGAGAAAAACAGGCAGGCTACAAAGAGTGGCACAGCTATTTTCTCTGCTCTTCTGCAAACCGTAGGTGTGCAGGTTTTATTCTTGCTCAGTTGTGCAATGGGGGAGGATGCTGTTTGCAAACAACCTCCACGGAGAGGGAGCTCAGGCTTATTAATTCGATGTGGATTTTTTTTTTTTTTTAAATCACTTTTTTTAAGACAAAGCTGATGGCAACATCC
>NW_010286269.1:0-6965 GCF_000700745.2 Antrostomus carolinensis
TGAGCATTGCTACTTTGGACCCCACCCCCCACATGATGTCACATGACTTAATCCTGGTTAAAGAGAACAGAATGAAAGTAGAAATTTTGTTTGATGACAAGATAAAAGAATGTGAAAAGCAAAATAGATTATTCACTTCCCATTTTCCTCATTCTGAAACAAATCTATAAATTTCACCTGTGGAACTCTGACCTCACTTTCATCTGGAGTTATGCTAAGACTGAATAGTTTAGAATTTAGTCTATGCAAAGTTCAGAATTTTTGCTAGTGGAATTGTTACAGATGCCCACCAAAGCCCACTCTATCACTCCCCCTCCTCAACTGGGCAGGGAAAAGAAAAATATAACGAAGTATAACCAATTTCCAACTCCTCCCCCCAGCGGCACAGGGGGACAGGGAATGGAGGTTGGGGTCATTTCTTCACACGTTGTTTCTGCCACTCATTCCTCCTCAGGGGGAGGACTCCTTCCCCTGTATCAGTGTTGGGTCCCTCCCATGGGAGACAGTCTTCCACGAACTTCTCCAACCTGAGTCCTTCCCATGGGCTACAGCTCTTCACGAACTGCTGCAGCCTGGGTCCTTTCTATGGTGTGCAGTCTCACAGGTTTTTGATTTCAAGCTAGCACTTATGCTTCTGTCCCCAACATGGACACACTTTAGTTAATGAGGATAGAGTTCATCCCGTCTCAAAAAAGTAAATTTTAAGGCCTCTATGTTTCATAAATCTCAATAATGTTTTTGGAAGTCTGTGTACTGCATTAGATATTATGGGAAGGACATGTAAACCCATTTGGTTACATGAAAAATTTAGTATGAATGTTAGAGTCCTATGGAGATTTTGAGGCAGGGCTTGAATTTAAAAACTGCAAATAAAATATGACTCTATGTCATGACTCAAATCTGTATGCAGTCCCATGCAGTATACACCAATAATCTCTTGGCATCATCTTGTAAGAATATTTTATCCCATACAGAAAAGTTAGAGCATGTTTCAGAGTTTTCTCAAGACTACACTCAAGAAAGCACAGGACATGCACTAGTTAAATGTAAGGACTTCCATCTGAAAACAGTTCAAGCAGAGGAAAATGTAGCTTACATTAGTCTGCTTACCAGTATAGTTTTATTTCTTGATAACAGTGAAGATAAAATGCCAGATGTGGTGCTGAGGTACAAAAAAAATGCTGAATGTATTTTTACTTGTGCAGAAATAATATACTGTGTCTTGTAGCAAAGGGCTATAAATACTGTACAGTCAAGGATGTTGGAGAAGGCTGACTAAGCCAATTGCAATGGAAAGAAAGAACCAGTCAGCTAATATTTAATTAGGCACTGTTATCTAAATGCCCCTCTTAAGAACATAGAAAATGGACAGGTTAGCTGATAATTATAAAATTTAGAAATGGATCTATTAACAACTGAAGATTTGTACAGAACCCTAACAACTATTTAAGTATTTGTTAAACTATAGTACCAGTCAGAAGATTCATCTCCCAGCACTTTAGTTGATGATCTTTACATGAGATTGAATAACAGATACTACAGCTGCAAGTACAGGGGGCTTGTGCAATGATTCACTTTTAAAATTACATCAAATTTCCATTATCCACAGTACTGTACAGATACATTGATTAGAAGAAAAGTGCACTTCCAGTACATAAAATCTAGCCTCCTCTAATGTTTTGAATATTGTAAAAGCATGCCCAGGACGTAAAATCTAATTCCTAGTATGTTCTGACTACTGTTGATATTGTCATCATACCTGATGATATTCTATATTTTTTACATAATAAAAATGAGAGGGAAAAAGAGGGCAATATTTCATCCCTTTTGCCCTGTAGATGTAACTTACAGACATACACAACCTGAGTGCAATTAAACATTTTGTTTAGTTATATACTAGAATTTTAGTGAAAAAGTTCTTTTGTATAACATAATAGTTTCACCCTTTTACCTGCTATGTTTTTATACATATTTTTAAACAAATTTTATAGAATCAATATAATGAATACGCTAAAAAAGATTCGATTTTTTTCAACATACAGACAAATGCATGGCTGATATAAACTGATGTTATTACTTGAATTTAGTGAAGTTAGATCCATCTGAATAATTTTACACAGGCAAAACATATGACTTAAATGTGTATTTCATGATTCAAGAAAAATAAATCAGTAAAGTGGAAATAATAAATGAGCTGTTGTGGAAGTTTTTTTCATAATGACATCGGATGCCATGATTTCATGTTTAGCTGATATCACATTGCAACTCACTGAAGGTCATTCTTTTAAACAATCTGTTTTATTTCTTGACATTTCTTTTCTTTGTTTATTTTCATAATAACTTGTGTGGGTAAGCAATTGAAGTCACTACAAACTTTCTGAAAAACAAGATCCATAGAAATACCTTTTTTCAATTTATATCTTCATTTTAAATACCTCCAAAAAGTAGGGACCATAAATAAAGAATATTAGCAAAGTATTAGGATTTATCCTGTCCTAACTTACATCTAAATATGAAACATCTAGGAATCAGAATGCCCATTCTTCCTACAGTGAAAATGGAGAGAGCATCTTCATTTACAGGTATTCACAGGGATTTCTGTTCACACGACATCACTATGGACTTTTCATATCTAACAATCTGAAAAGGTGAGCCTGAATGGGACAACATGAACATTCCAGAAGAAAAACAGACGCTCACTTGAGAATGGTTGATTCACTACAGTTACATCTACATTAGCAGCTAGTAGAGACTGATAAAAATGGATTGATAGAACAGAAGTGCCGCTGGTGAGGATGTGACATACACATTACTGGTGTTTCAAAATGTGAAGGGTATTACTTTGAACTAGTTCCAGTGAGGTCCAAAGGACTAACTGGCTATTAGTAGCTGGGACACAGCAAATGCCCTCCTGGCTTGCACGTTCCTGTGTAGTTTCACTCAAAAGTAATCCAGTTAATGAATCCTGAGATCCTACAGTGGATTCATCATTACTGTTTCTGTGCAAATCAGCAGTGCATTTCTGAAGCAAATCAACTAATTACTTCCATGTCCCGAGCTTTGGTTTACATCACAGGAAGTCATCCCTATCAGCAGCCAACAGGCATTGAGATCATGATTCCAAATTAGTGACAGAGTGAAGAAAAAAGAAAAACAAACAACCTTTAAATGTACATAATATGGATGTTAGGTCCTCAGCAACAGCTGCTTTATAAATATGCATCTATTGCCTTACACTACTTGCTCTGTAAACATAGCCAAAATGAACCAAAGCAGGATAAGTCAAGACAATGGAGAGATTAACTTTAAAAGTAAAAACTTGATAAGGACTAAATGTTGATGTAATATCACCCTGTGCTCCTGGATGAAAATGATGAGCCTTATTTTCCACAAGTTTGACTAGTTTCTGAAGTCTTAATGTGTTTGCCATTGTATCCATCAGTCCAATAGCATGACTGGTGATTTTCTTTAGAAATATAGCACATTGCTTGTGTTTTTTGGCATCACATCTCACTATAAGTATGTAGGTTTTTCAAAAACTGGGATTAACCATTGACATCAGTTTTAATGTTAAATTGTTTGGGGGTTGATACAAGTGGGAGGTCAAATTACCGTGGACAAATCAATGTAATTTTCATCTAGTCAACAAATGACATCCTTTAGAAATATTTGCTCCATTAAATTTTTGAATGATCTTTTTAAAAATAATTGTCTCTTTGTCACCAATATAAATTAATCAGTTTGGTACCTATGACAATTATCATCCATCAACACTGTGTCAAAAGTGTAATATTTCTCCACCACCCTGCAGTATTTTCATTCTTGCTTTAATTTCCAGGGCACTGTTTTTGTTGTAAAGAAATCTGATTTTCCTGGTTTTTAGCTGAGACAGAACTAGGTTTCTTTTTAGTAGCTAGAATAGCGCTGTATTTTGGTTTCAGCATAGGATTTGTTGTGAAAGAAATGTTGATAACATACCAATGTTTTCATTTTTGTTGCTGGAAGTGAAGACCTTTGTGTTTTGTTAGTCTACAAGCTCAAGACCTAAGGGGGTGAGCAATATTTAAATTGGCATTTGGATATGCCAATGGGATATTCAATGTCATATGTCATCATGTTCAGTATATTAATAGTGAATTTTGCTTGAGCTCTTGCTCTTTTGGGATTGTGGTTTCAGTTTGGGATTGTCTTGCCTCCAGGTTCATTATCTAGGAACAGGCCAGGCTTGGTCAGCAGGTGGTGAGCAATTGCACTGTGTATCACTCATTTGCATATATTATTATTATCATTATTATTTTAATATAAGTATTATTTGTAAGTTTTGTTTTGTTTCAATTATTAAATTGTTCTTATCTCAACCTAGGAGTCTCCTTACCCTTGCCCCCCAATTCTCTCCCATAACACTTGGGTAGGAGGGGAGTGAGCAAATGGTTGTTTGGCTGCTAGCCAAGTGCTAGCCAAATGCTAGCCAAGTGAAACCACCACACACACATTTTACAGGATATGCACTTTAGGTATGAGCTTGAGTTCAGTTTAGGCTACAAGATAATTCTATTACTGCAAAGGTATTATATGTGGCACACTTGAATGATCATTACTGTGACATTTGGAATAGCTAGTAGCTTCTGTCATTGTCATTTTCCAAGACTTCATTAGAAGTGAATCCTTAAGAGGACTTTCTTAGACAAAATATTTGATACATACTGTTCAGTATTTTCCTTTGACAGTGTTCTATATAATTTTTTTGAAAGTTATCTAATTTCATTTCAGTAAAGTATAAAAATCCAGATGCAGAATGTAAATTAAGTACCTGTATTTCACTCAACAGTTAGAATACTGATTGAAAGATCCTATGCAGTGTTTTAACTGACTTAGTTGTTTAATAGTTTGTTTCCCTTCCTTCCCCTGAAAATGCACATACATTAAAAAAAAAAAAAAAAAAAAAAAAAGAAGTATTAATAGAATCACAGAATCATTGAGATTGAGGCTGCAAGTGACCTCTTGAGTCTACCTAGTCCAAAGCAGGTTGCTCAAGAACATATCCATTTGAGTTTTAAATTTCTCCAAGGATAGAGACTCCATAGCCTCTCTGGATAACATGTTCCAGTGCTCAGTCATGAGTTTAAAACAAACAATCAAAAAGTTTTCTTTTATTCAGACTGAATTTAATGTTTTTTTTCTGAATTTGTGCTCATTGCCTCTTGGCCTGAGCAGGGGGCCAACAGTGGGCAGTTCTGAGAAGAGCCTAGCTCACTCTTCTCTATTCCCTCCCATCAGGTATTTAAACTTATTCATATGTTCTTCACTAAGCCTTATTTTCCACAAGTTTGACAATATCAGCTCCCCCAACCCATCTTCATATGAAAGATGCTCCAGTCCCTTAATCATCTTTGTGGCCTCGTGGTCTTGGACTTGTTCCAGTAAATCCATATTTTTCTTTTACTGTGGAGCCCAGACTTAGACACAGCACTTCAGGTGACCACCAGTGCCTGTCAGAGTGGAAGCATCATTTCCTTCAACTCCCTGGTGATGCTCTTCCTAATGCAGCTCCAGAAGCCATTGGCTTTTACCACAAGCGCACATTGCTGACTCACATTCAACTTGTTGTCCACCAGGACTACCAAGTCCTTATTTGTCAAGTTGTTTCCTGTCCAGTCTGCTCCAGCCTGGTTTTGGGGCATAGGGTTATTCCTCCCCAGGGACAAGACTTTGCATTTCCCCTTCAGGAATTTCATGACTTTTCTGTTGGCCTAATTCTCCAGCCTGTCAAGGTTGCTCCAAAGCATCTGGTCTTCAGTCAGTCCTCCTAGTTTTGTATCATCTGAATATTTGCTGCGGGTACACTCTGTCTTATCATCTAGGTCATTAATAACAATTAATGTTATTCCAATGTTATTGACAGCATTGACGGGTCATGGATGTTGTACAGTATTGACCCCATTATTGACCCTTGCTGTACATCACTAGTAACTTGCCTCCAGCTAGATTTTGTGTCACTGATTAAAACCCTCTGGGCCAAGGCATTCAGCCACTGTTCAAGCCAATTTACTGTTCACTTACCTAACTTGTACTTTTTGATCTTGTCCATGATGATGTTATGGGAGACAGTGTCAAAAGCCTTTCTAACATCAAGGTAAACAATATCCACTGCTTTACTCTCATTCACCAGGCTAGTCACTGTATAATAGAAGGCTAACAGTTTGATCAAGCCGGGGAGACAGGCAGATCTTGTGCCAGCCTCCCTTGCCCCCCCAGTTACCACTGCACAACAGGAACAGGGGCTTGGAAATTGAGAGCCAGGAGAGTGAGGATGGAAAGGAAGATCCATTCAGGAAGATATCCAGGGTGAATCAGCCACCCCCACAGCTCAGGACTAGTTCAATCAAGAAAAAAAGGAGGGTAGTTGTGGTAGGTGATTCCATTCTGAGGGGAACTGAGGGCCCCATATGTTGACCAGATCCCTCACACATGGAAGTCTGCTGTCTCCCTGGGGCCCGGGTCAGGGATATCAGCAAGAACCTCTCTGGCTTGGTGAAGCCCTCAGATTACTACCCACTTTTGGTCATACAAGCTGGTAGTGACTAGATTACAGAAAAAACTCCAAAAGCAATTAAGAAGGGCTTTAGGTAATCCAGGAGACTGGTTGCAAGATCAGGTGCACAGGTAATTTTTTCTTCAATCCCTTCAGTGTCTGGGAGGTTTACTGATAGGAACAGGAAGACACATCTGATCAACACATGTCTCAGAGGCTGGGGCCACAGTCAGAATTTTGGTTTCTTTGACCATGGGGATGTTCACATGGCACCGTGGCTACAGACAAAAGATGGGACACACCTGTCTCAAAAGGGGAAAAGGATCCTGGGGCAAGAATTAGCGGGGCTCATTGACAGAGCTTTAAACTGTATTGGAATGGGGAGAGGGATGTAACTGGGGTTGCTGGTAGTAACTCTGGGAGGTACATGCCT
>NW_010286270.1:0-16007 GCF_000700745.2 Antrostomus carolinensis
GCAAAAAAGTCATTGAGCACCTCAGCCTTATTAGATTAATGGTACATTAATTATATAAATAAATAATTTAAAATATTATTAAAAATAATTGAAAAGAAGTGGAAAAATATGTAAACCACTAAGCAAAAACCATGGAAAAAAATAAAATCTGTTAACCTCCAGGCCCGCCCTGTCCATACAGGTTCTATATCCACCAGCTAGAGGACACAGCAAGGTAAACAGAATAAGGGCACTGTCTTAAGGTACTACTGCTCTTCCAGTGTTCTTGAGACACCAGGTATTCACCTCATGATAAAATATAGATTCCTGCTTTTTGTTTCTATTGCAGGTTCTTTGGAGAAGTTGTTAAGTTTTCTTCAGTTTGTAATTCATTGAGGCAATTTGAGGTCTTCTAAGGTTCTGAGTATCTGCACTCAAAGAACCCACAGAATAAAAATCTAAAGAATACAGTAGGTCACTGAATGCCCATAGAGATTCTCTACATTATTAGAAGGATAAATTTCCTATTCCAGTTAATCACTCCTATCTTCCAGAATAGTTTCCATCTACTTCTTGCTTAAACTTCACAACAGATTAATGTTTGATAGTATTAGTATTTCACTGTTCTTCTAGCTGATCCTTCTGAAATGAAACTGAAACCAGGACATTCACACCTTGTATGTACACACTACGGATAGAGTTTTTGCTATGAAATTATTTGTTCCAATGGGTTTGGGTGCTTTAGGCTGTGTAAAGGCCTGTGCACATTGCACATCTCGTTACTTCAAAAGAGCATTTCTGAATATTGCAAAAAAATATTATGTTATGTCTTTAAGCTTTATTATCAGTACTTCTTTCCTGCTGTTAAAAACTGATCACTTTTGGGTGCAGTATAGACCATTTTTTTTTTGCTTTAAGAACTAAGCTTGAAACCACTGTAAAATGCAATGCACACGTTTCTATATTTGAAAGGAAAAAGAAAGGTTATAATTTTGCTGAACTGTTGTATGATTTTAAACCCTTATTTAGCATCTCTGCCAAGACATGTATACTCGAAGTCAACTATAATTCCCAACGGAAAGTTGACTTCCCAAGGTTGTCACAAACATTTATATTTATGAAGGCAAATGTGCAAAGACCAAAGTTTTCCACAGAGTGAGAATTAAATCCATACATTTCAAACTTTTTGTGTGATTGCATTGACATTCTGTTTCATGTTATAAGGAGGATTAAGAATATTTGTTTTGGAAAATTGCTTCTGAGGACTTTATTTTTGTGAAAGTAAAGGCATTGTTGGGTTTGAATCAGCATCCTATACTCATTGAAGAGTAGAACTAATATTACATGAGTCATTCAAGATGAATTGCCATGGTTTTAGATGGGAACTCTTAGTTGCTATTGTTAAGAAACTATACTTGCATCCATCATGTTTTGAAAGTAATTGCTTACTTTATGTAGCTATTAATGCTAATTACATTGCAGGAGCTAACATGACAGGCTATTTGTTATCCTTGAAGGTAGGAAGTAGAAAGTTCGTTATGTCAGCTGGTAGCATTTTTCTGAAGTACTTGACAAAGCCACCAATTCCTGATTTGTCTTCATAATTCTGCAACTGACTTAGATAGCATTTTTTTTCTCAGCATTTTTTCCTGATCGTTGGTGGATGAAGCCTGTACAAGTATCAGGTAACGAACAGTGGACAGAACATTTTCATGGAAAGCCCATGTTATGCAACTCCTTTATTATATTTAATTGCCTGTAAGTTTTGTTTTGTTTTGTTCTCACTTTTATAGACACAGTAGCTCTCAAGTGCTTTGGGAAAAGATCCAGAATCTATGGCCTGTTCTTGAAATTGAAAGAAAAATTCCATAAATGATTAGGCAGATTCCTTGATTTTCCTACTTTTCCTACTATAAAAGCAAGGCTTTTATATAGAAAAATACTTAGAATGTGAAGGTTTTTGATGATTTTCCACAAACCTGGTGTGTTCTGTGGAATGAAATTGCAGTTCCTTTTTCTCCTACCTCTTCAAGGCTAACTTGCTAAGTGTATATATGCATATATTTGCATATAAGTTTTAAAGTCAGTCACAGTGTGTCTTAGCAGGATTGACTTGGAGGTTGATGTTTCAGAGCACATGGGATTCTTTATTGCCCTGAACTCCAGAGGCCGAGTGCTCTACACATAAGTTGAGCAGGTGGCACTTCTGGATGTAAAGTTCTCATACAAATATGCCAGACATAGGAAAGAGGTATATTAGTAATATATATAATATTAGTAATGCCAGTGTGAAAAATATCTGTGACTGTACAAAGTAATGCTAGGAAATAATCAGTACATGAAAAAGCTAAGGTAGCACATAAAAGTGAATGCAATCCAAGTTAACAGACTTCTCCAGTTCTCTAAATATCAGACACATTCAAATTCTTATTAGGGAGATTAAAGGCTTTGTGGGAAATAAACATGGCTCTAAAGCCTGGATGTATTCTTTCTTAGCAACCAATGTGATTATTGATAACAAAGTTTCAAAGCCCTCTGATGACAGAAATATATGACTGCTCTCCATATCATCTGAAACACATGATGGAAAAAAAAAAGAGTTTGTGACTGAAGAATAATTTTCCATAACGATACTATTTGCATCTGCAGAAACACATTTATTTTTAATATTTATTCAACAGAATATGTGTATATTTATACATATACATATACATATACATATACATATACATATACATATACATATACATATATATATATATAAACTAATCTTAAAACTTCTTTATTAAAATAGCTTGGAATGAGTAACACAGTTTTGACCTCTTAAGTTTAAACAACCAACATAGGGTGGTTCAGCTACAAAAAATACATGTAGTTCATTTGAGCTAAACCAAAGTAAATTAGCTAGGACCACAGACTGCTTGCTGCAACGTATATCGTATCATTACTGTAGAAACAGTCGATTGAGTGCAGTTGATCCACTGAAGTTTGAAACAGTGGGTTCACTTCTGCAACTGTATAAAGACTTTTTTTGCCTGAAAATGCAGTTGACTATGGAATTGGTTATTGGCTTTAGTGCACATATAAAGCATTTTATTCCGCCCCCTCCCCCCCCCATTTCATAGCAGCTCATTTCATTGTATGAGTGTAATTCTATGCTCCTCGCACTCTTCTGTGCTGTTCAGCTGACTCAGATGAAATGTGTGAAAAGGGAAAATGTCAGTGTCATGAAAGATCCTTTACTCCTATTATTCCCCCCCCCATCTTATAGCCCCTCATTTCATTGTATGAGTGTAATTCTATGCTCCTCGCACTCTTCTGTGCTGTTCAGCTGACTCAGATGAAATGTGTGAAAAGGGAAAATGTCAGTGTCATGAAAGATCCTTTACTCCTATTATATACCCTTTAAAACATTATATCTCTGGAAAATACCCTTTGTACACCAAGTCCACACAGACTGACAAAAAAAAAAAAAAAAAAAAAGCAAAGTAGAACTCAGCCTTATTGTGCAGACACTTTAAGTGCCCCTGAAACATGCTTTGGGCTAAGAAATGCAAGGGGAACTCTTCACATTAACTCCTGTAAATCAAGCGGAACCTCTGAACCTGGTGGCCTTTGAAAAGTCTGTACCAAAATCAAAGCTGGTATGTTGATGCTGTTTAACATGTGGTGAACTGTGAAAATGCTCAGTAGGAGGTTCGCACTGCATCCTACCAATTTAAAAGTAAAAGCTCTAGAAGCCATGGATTTGTGGTGCAAAGCTAAGGGATTTGCCATGGTCTGATGTACTGCAAAGGGAGTTGGTGAGCAGTGTCTCTTAATGTTGAACATGGGAAACTGTTCCAAGTGTGCTATGAAAACTATTGAAGAAGGGATTGCACATCCAGTTGCTACTGCTTTTTTAAGTATTACTTTGTCATTCATAATTTCCTATTATTTCATGGCGTAACATGTTCTATTAAGCTATTTCAGTATATAGGCTGTGACTGCAGCTGGCACCGTATGTCACATTAGATCACTATCAGGTGGCAGCATAAGGTAAATACTTGGTTTGAGCTTTTAGGTTTTTTTTTTGTTTTTTTTTTTTTTTTTTCAGAAAATTGGGCAGTTAGGACCATTCAGGTGAGTGAAGTGAAGATCGTAAGAAATGAACAAACCACCTTGTGCTTACTGAAATGGTAGAAAACTCAATAGCCTTTGATGTTGGATGTCCCCTAGGGTGTCCTTGCCACACCCCAGTGCTCTCACGATGTCTCTGTGCAGCCCTTGGCTTTGTTCCAGTACAAATGTAACTTTGCCTGTCACTCTGCCTGTCACCAGACTCAAGCCTGGTTTCCTTTTCCTGTGAGCCCTCTTGCTTTGGAGAAGAAAAGCCAGGTTGTGTTTTGAGTTTTGGAGGCTGAAAACTCAACATAGTCCCTTCCTCTGCCCCACCGCTGGGCACTACAATTCTTTCGGATGGGTTCAGCGGTTTTTGGCACCCATGTCTCAGGGCTTGAGCTTGCTCGAAGCCTGGGTCATGAGGAGACTGGCAGTCATCCCTCACCCAGATCGTGGTTAGGGAACTGCAGAAGGGTGAACTTGGGCTTATGCTCCCTGATATCAGGGTATTATTCCTGATTTTGTCCAGAGATGGCCTAATGACTAATGCAGGCACAAAGTGTAAAGTAGGTTTGGGACTCCATTTCTGCCCCTTCACAGGTTGGGCTCCCTCTTGCCTGAATACCTTGTTCTTCCTGACTTTTCCATTCCTGTCTGCACAGCTGCTTACTTGCAGGGGCTGCATGAGCAAATGCATCTTTCCTTTTCACTTTTCCTTCTGTGAAATGATATTCAGATCAAATGAGTAACAACTAACCTTCTAGTTCAAGCTGAGAGAGAAAACTGGAATATTCTCAAAGTCTCTCTGCCTCTTCCTTTTTGCCCATAGGTCTGGTCCTTTCTTAGACTGCAGCAAGACGGTGGGAAGGCTCCAGCTCTTAAAATTTACCAAAGATCAAAACAGCAATGTGAGAAATGATGCACCAGGACTGATGTCACTGCTTTTCAGCTGTCCTTGGTGAACTCAGTGGTACAGCCTCTTGCCTTTTTCTCCTTCTGCAGCCCTGATGTGTCAGATCTGGCAAAAGCGAGAACTGTGTGACTGTTGTCCTGGCTGATGAGTTTCTGTTCATGCAAAACAGCTGAAGGAGAGACAGCCCCTGAGCAAGTGGTTGGCTTTATTAATTCTCTAATAACACAAGATATGAGTTTCAGCTGCAGTTGAACACTTAAAGCAAGATTCCTCAACTCATGCACTTTTAAGCATATGTCTTCACATAGGTCTCTGGAGATCAGGCACAAGGTATGTCACTGACTTTATCGTCAATACTGTATGTGAGATGTTTTGCTTGCAGACGATGACGAGGATCTGCCAACGACTCCCCAGATACAAGCAAAAGACCTTTTGTTTCCAAATTGCTAGCAGTCACAACTGTCAGCACTGACATTTTCATTCCTGTGTGTTCAGGGTCTATGAACAAATGCAGGCTGGGAATCAGAAGCAATGAGGGCTTGTGACAGCCCTCCTATAAGAATTACGAGAGTGAGCTAATTACTTTTTAGATGGACCAGAGAAAGAAAAGGATTGGATGGTGCGGGTGCCTGTGATGGCTGAGGGTTTTGTCACTGTTTCCTTACAGTACTGTGTTTTTGGTTTAGGAGGGAGAACAGATTCCCTTCTGTTCCCAAGTTTTCAAACTATTAGTGCCATATGAGTGCTCAGTGCAAGTTTAAGTTGTTGGATGCTAACCTCCTCCCATCCTTAGTTCTAAGCCAAGTGTACTGGTGTTTCATATTTAGATTAAACTGTCTAGTTAAGCTCAGATGCCACTTCCATTTACGTTGGTTAAGTCACTCTCAAGAGCTAATTGTCCACTAATGCTGTCCTACAATTCCCTCCATGCATCTAGAAAGACAAGTTCCCAAACCATCCTTAGTGAAAAGATCAGAGGACCTCAGCATAATGTAGCATCAAGAACCACAGGAGATGTCCGCAGATCTAAAAAGATAGCATGAATAAGCAGAGTACCACTGGAGGCCTGTTAAATTGATTGTGACTTTGTAGTGTGATTAAAATCAGTTGGACAAGGGTAATCCATCTGTAGTGATGCAAGATAACTATTCCTGTGAGTTAATGGTGTGTTAAAGAACATACAGCATTTTCATCTTCTAAGAACATAGGAACATTTCGTTCTGACAAAAGGGCTATCTGGTCCTGTACTTTGTTTTTGTCAACAACCAGCAGTGAATACATAGGACAAGGATAAAGAGAGACCCTGGACTTGCCCCAGGGGTAAAACTACTAGTTGTATCGTAGGAAGCGTGGACAGCTCTCATGAGGAAATATCTCTAGATGAGCCAAGGAGAGAAACAGCTGAGCTGAGTTCCAAGAACAAAATTGAGACTTTATTCTAGTTAATGGAAAATGTAGATTTCCATAGGGCTGTGATTTCAAAACAAATTTTCACTCTTTGAATTTTTCGCAGCAGACATGTCTGTTTCTTTTAAATCTCTCAGAATCAAAAGCTACTTATTTTTATCCCTCTAGGCTCTGCTCTCCTATTAGGAAAATCACCAGTGCCAGTAGTGCCGGGGCTCTAGAGGTCTATAGGTTCAGGCTGTCCATATATAAAAACAACCTGCTTTTATTGCAGTCTGAGACTGCAAGTGCCATTCAGTTAGCTGACAAACTGGTACTTTATCTCTGAGACAAGTGTTGCAATATAGCTTCATGTGTATGCACTCAAACCTGAAGACAGCAAGGGTTCAATGATGCCTGCTTGCATACGAATGCCCAAGTATTGGCGCACTGTATGAACCTGGTTCTCAGGAAGACCTGGGTCCCTGGTGGGCATGGACCATTTTTGTGAGACCAGGAGGAGGTGGTGAGACTGTGAGACAATGTCCCAGTTTGCTGCAGCAACTAGTATGGAAACAAGGAGAAACAGTGCTGGAACATACCAGGCTCAGCTTCCCTTGTTTTAACATTTTTTTTACTGGGGGTGGCAGATCCAAAAATCCTACTAGGCATTTCAAGGCACAACTTGAGACAAAACTGAAAAACAGTCATTCTTGTGCTTTGCTTTAATGTTTGTTTCGTGGTGGCAGCTGTGCCAAACCTGATTTGTGAAAGACACTTTGCCTGGGAATGTCTCCTACTATTTTCAGGATCCAGACTGTCAAGAGTTTCCAGTAAACTCTCTAGCAAAGGGTGAGGAGCTTTGTTTAATGTAAGCCACGTTATATTCAATGGCATAATGAATTTCTTTCCATCTTATTTTGCCTGGATTAACGTTTGTAATGAAGGTGATGGCTTCAATTTCTTCTGTGAGTGCTTATCTACACTACCTAACTCTAGCCCTAGATCAGAATCAGGCTTTTGGCTTGATTCTGCAGTGACTGAAATGTACGTTTAAGGTTAAAATACACGTCAGCATTTACATATCAAAATCCTCTACAGTAGGGTGGTGATGGGCTGCATTCACAGTACATTGGGTAGCTTATTTCATGTATGTTTACATTACAGGTAGGCTATCTACTTCTACCCCACTGTACCTTTTGCAGATGGTAAAAGTGTAAGTTACTGGTAAGGATGAAAAAATGAATGAGCACATCTAAGAGATGATATACCTAACTCAGCTGGCAAATGAAAGGATTCTGCAGCTCTGCAGCACAACACACACTCATATGAAGGAGCAGAAAATGTATGTTCAGTAATTAATATTAGCATCTTCATGCCCAATACCTGTATGATCAATATTGTAGCAGGCTAAAATATGAACAAAGGCAATTTCTTTTTTATACCATTGAATACAAACTTTGTCTTTTACTATCTGTATGTCAAAACCAAATTAGCTGCTTATGTGAAAAGGAGTGATTTGGAAGCAATTACTAGTTTTTTACTGCTTCCCTAGTCAGATTAAGAATCCTTGGGCCTCTCAGAGAAGGTGGCAGTTCTTTTATCTAGCTGTGAGAGAGGTTTTTGGATGCATTTTTTTCCTTTGACCATATCAGAACTACTGATGATTAATGAGGGTCATGCTTTCAGACAATGTCTTTAATAATGCTACATATCAGTGAGATCTTAAAGTAACTGCATGTTGAAAGGCAGAAGTGGAGAATGGTTCATTACAGGCTGTTATACAAGTGTTCTTGGGGAAAGGAGCAGGTAATGATCTTCCAGCACAAAGGCAGTTGCAGAGTTCTCATTATAATTTCCAGAGTTTTCATAGACTTCTCACACTGCCTGTCACTAGCATAAACAAGAAACAAGCTTGAGGTACCTCATAAACTGGAATATATAATGTGATAATTTCCTGTTGGCGTAGACTGAGAAATTAGTTTTCCATTATTCCTTAAATACCAAAACAAAACAAAAATCCATTTTGAAAAATAAAAATATGAATGTTTTGTGCTAGAATAAAGGGCCTTTTACCTTATTTTGTCTTCTATGGCTTCCATAAATAAATGTTAATTTTTAATACAAATAATAGGCATCATTGCAGTCTAAAATTGGGACTCTGAAATGCAAATGCTTGATGCACTCTGAGTCATTTTGAAACCAGAGAATGTTTCTGAATAAAGAGCATCACATTAGCCTCACATATTCAGAATTCAAATCCTAGAATGGCCTAAACCTGCATTTTGGAGCCTGAGAGAGATGCTGAAACACTTCCATGTCCAGGATATCACCAAAAGTGGCACAAGTGAGATGGAGATTCAAATTGTAGCCAGGGAGGAAAAGCTGTATGGAAACAAATGGCTGTATTTCTGAGGACCAGCCTTCAGATTAAATGTATAGCAGCTGCCTCTAGTTTTAAGAATTTTAAGGAACTGGATTTGATGCTCAGAAGCATAAGGTCTTTTACAACCATGGGTTAAAACTTGTGAAGTCTTGGGCCACATTCAGGCCCTGGATGGTCAAATATACACACAACTCTGACTTCAATTGGAATTTCATGCTTGTTCCCCAGTAAAGACTTAGAGTGCCTTCTGACATTTTAGACTCTTCTTTCCTGTAGAAGTAAGAGGATTCACACACCAGAGAGCATTCCCAGCCCCATCATACCCTGGTGACCACTACCTGCCAAGTTTGTTCACTGATCGCCAGGGAGAAATCCACCTTCATAGAGCAGGTACATTTAATTTTCCAAAATAAAACCTTACAGATTCAGATGTCACTAGAAATGAATAGGCTTTTATTATTGATGCATTTTATTAAATATTTATGGGGAGCTATAACTTTGCCTGGTATTTTAAGCATAGTGTTTAGAGATTTATTTCTCTTTCTCCTCTTTTGGATTACTAACACAGATGTACTTTCACAGGTTTTGAATTAGCCATCTTGGCTTCACACTAACATCAATTGCATTTCTCCAGAGAAAGCTTTGGGGTGTGATTCAGCTGGACGTTTATGTCCTTTCGTAGCACAAGGTGTTCTGATGAGAGCTAATGAGCCTCTGGATACTGCAGATGTTTCCATCTCGGATAGGTCAAGGCTTTCTAAAGATACAGTTCCCCACGTCTTTCCTTCCCAAAGTTGATGGTAATACTATGTAACAAAAACCAGTGCAGTAGAGAGTTTAAAGTTCTTGCAGGCAGTCTCCTTTTTTTCACACTTTCCATTAATCTACATGGCTGGTACAGTCTGCAGAGTCTGGGGGTTACTCAGCTATCTGGATATAGGTGTCTGTTTTAGGGTGAACTGAACTACTCCTGAGGCTCCAGTTGCTTTGATTAGGTCTCCATGGACTGAAATGGAAGCTTAGACACCCTGATCATATTTAGAGACTCTACACTGAGCCAAATCCCACTCAAAGTGTTCAGTGTTACCTTTCAGCACTGGATTTGGTTGCCCGTACGTAGGGCTTAGGTGCCATTTGAAATTTGTCTGGGGATCCCACCTGGCACCTAGAGACTACTCCTGAAAGTTGACTCTCAGAGGTCCTACTCCATATTACCCAGCCTTTGGTTTTATGGGTGGGCACTAAGTACCTCCATTCAGATAACTGAATTCTGCCGTTAAAACTCATGTTGGTTCTGTTGCTTTAGCAAAATAACTCCTTAAGACAGATGCTGTTCTTCAGTCACTTAAGACAGAATAAATATGAACAAATAAATGCATTTGTCAACCTTTTCATAATAAATAGCTTACTATTGATTTTTCACAGTTTTTCTTCTGACTTATTTTTAATAACTTATTCACTTTTGAATATATTCTGAAAATGCTTTTTTTTTTAGCATTTTCCTTTGCTTTATGTACATTGTGGCTATTAGTTCTGTAGCTAATAACAGGAATATACTTCTAAAATTAGACATAAGTGGTCTTTATTTTATTTTTTCTTTTATAACTATTTATTTTTGAAATGTGTTTGGTTTTTGTGCCGATGTTATTGTAGCTGTTTACTTAGCATGATGCTTTTCATTCCACTAATAACTGCTCTTCTGAAAGATGAACTAATTTTGCATAAATGAGTGTGTAATTACAGACTCCTTTCGAAAATAGTGAAAATCCCTTCACTTTCAAAAAATGTATTCAATTATGCTGATTGCTTGCATTTTATGCATAAAATTGAATTGAAAATATGCATTTATTCCTTCAGGGCAGCAGAATGGACAGAAAGCTATTGCAATTATTTAGTAATATAACATCACAGTTCATTTCAGCCCTTGTATAGAACTGTTTGAAAGTTTTTTGGGTAAGGATAACATCACTCATTTCTCAGGCAATTTTCCTAAGGACATGGAGGTAAATTTTTATTATGACTGAATTTTATCTAGTGTCTCGTGATCTGAGAGAATTTCATGTATTACCTCAAGATCTGAGAACTATCCTCCTAGCTATGATTTTCATACACACATTTATCTTCTCTATATCTAAGTGATCATTTAGGTGACTAATACAAATTTTCTTGATGACTTGGTATTTGTTGGACTGTTTTTGTTAACATATAAAACAAGCCACTGCCACTGTGATGGTCAGCTTTATGCATTACCTGTTGATTCACCCAATCTGAAGCTCATACTGAAGTTGCAGTTTTTTCATGGAACCTGAGAAGACATTTTGAAGAACACCATTGCTGACAGACTGCTTGGTCCATAGATGCGAGGCTGTCAACTTCAGTCACAAGATGATTAATCCCATATACACAAGAAGGCACAATATCTGCTTGTCTTTGTGGATTTGCCTCTGCTTACATGAGTGGAGAATATGTGCTAGAGTCATATTCAGCTTTCTTGCAATGCTGATGATCATGAAAGGCTGATTTTCAAGTCCTGTGGTATTTTCCTCAAAGTTCATAGAATAAATTTCTTCAGGAATGACTTTTCCTATACATAAGATTCAAACTAATTTATTTTAGAAAGAACTTGAAGTTGAATAGAAGATATCTCATCATTAAAAATATTGCTACTTCTTTAATGATCTAATTAGTTTTACCTGCCAGGGTCATCTTCATTGATTTAAATTAAAAAGAAAAAGAAAAGACCTGTCAAGTGACCTACTTCTTAATGTATTCGGTAAGATGAAGGTTGGAGCAGCAAAATGTTTTAATGAACACAATCCGTGTTTGCTGAAAGTAAAGATATTACTGCTTTCTTATTGATCTGAAAACAAAAGGACAAACTAGGTTAGAGGAGTTATTTCATGTTTTGTCATTAAAAATCAATGAAACCAAGACTGACCTTCTCTCTCCCTCTTGTGTTTACACTTGAAACAGGCTAGATCATTAGGGGAACAGTAATGGTCTAAGTATTTCATAGAATCATAGAATAGTTTGGCTGGAAAAGACCATTACGATCATCTAGTTCAACTGTAAACCTAGCATTGCCAAGTTCACTACTAAAGCATGTCCCCAAGTACCACATGTACATGTCCTTTTTAATATTTAGACCATTCTCAATTGAAACTGTAGAAGTGAATGAACTTGCCTAACTATAAATAACAAAATGCCTTTACCTACATAACGTGTTCTGATAAATGGTGTGCTGGGAGTCAGACTATGGCCACAGAACAGTATTATTAATTTATGTCATCATTTCACAAGTACCATGCAACATTACGTGGAACAGGAACATCAGAGTTAAGAAGAAAAAAAGCTTTCAGATATGATTATAGTAATAAGCAAAGTCTCCTCTCTTTGAAGAAGAATAATGTGTGTGTATGATCTACATCACAGCTTGTGAACTGGTTGTCTAAAGGCCATCTTCAAGGCCTGTAAAGCAAATAGCACATATTGCTTAGCCAGATATTGCAATATGGAATATTATAGTGATGGCTATGTTTATACAGTTAAATAAAAGTGGTAAAAGGAGTGACCCTGAGCACTGGATCCCTATGTGACTGCTATGTCTCACTGTATTGGTTTAACCACTGTAGAACCATGTGGTCCTGCACTCACTCCCCCCATCTGGTGAGATGGGATGGGAGACACAACAAAGAGGGAGATTAGGATGGGGACAGGGATGGCTCACTCACCAGTTATGTCCATGGGCAAAACAGACTCAACTTGGTGAAGAAAAATCAACTTAATTCGTTGCCATTTATCTGAGTAGCACAGTGAGACATAACAACCACATCTTACAACAGCTTCCCCCACTCCTCCCATCTTCCTGGGCTAAATTCACTTTGCTCCTGATTTCTCTACCTTCCCCTGTCAGCAGCACAGGGGACAGGCAAGGGGGGTTCAGTCAGTTCACCATTGCTGCTCTCCCCGGCATGAAAGTCCAGGAACAGGATGTTCCAATGTGGGCTTCCCATGGAGTCACGGACCTCTTTGGGCTCAGCTCCCGGTTCTGGCATGGGGATGTCATCTGTCTGCAGATGAGCCTCTGGTCCAACGCACCTCCTCACCCCCTGGCTCTGGTATTGAGCGGCTCTGGGGTCTCAATTTCAGTTACACTTGCCCTCAGGCTCAGCTTTCCTGCTCCAGCATGGAGTCCTCCATGGCCTACATGTGGGTCTCTGCTCCACCATTGAACCTCCACGGGCTGCAGGGGACCTCCATTGCCTTCTCCTACTCCATGCGGTTTAACTGGGTGTCTGAGGTCCTTTGTCCTCCTCCTCCTCCTCCTCCTTCCTCCTGGTAACAGAGCTCTCTCTTTGTTTAGGCTCATGGTCATCTTTTGTTCAGGTCAATGGCCTCTCCTCCAGGTTCTCTCCACTTTCTTCTTTTTAGGACAGACCTTCCCCTCACAAATATGGATTTGCAGAGGTGTTTCTCTAGTGCTCATTGACCCAGCCTAGGCTGGGGGCTCTCCGCCTTGGAGCCAGGGGAACTTTCAAAGTTTCTCACAAGGTGGCTCCTTCCCCCACTACCAACCCTCCCCCCTACCCTGCCCCCAAACCGAGCACACTCACCCTAGCTCTGCTTTGGATCACTCCAGTTGGCTCTTTCTAAGAGTGAATTTATGTAGGTGTTGACAGTCTGGCTGTGAGGTAGCCACTGTGGTCTTGATGGTCTTGGTACCAGGGACTGCTCCTCAACCTGGAGCAGTAGGAATGTTCTTGCTGCACCGTCACAGCAGTGTCAGTAAAGTACTTTTCTCAGCAACAATGGCTTTTATGAACAAGAAACTTTTGGGCTAGGCTTATAAATCGGTTAAGGAGATCAGCTCAATTGCTGTTGGGATCTCTCTGACCTTTCAGGGTCCTAGAGGCTGTTTGCCTCAGTGATATCAGTGCAATAATATATAACAGAGAAATGCATGTTACTCTATGTTGGGGTTTTTCTAGCCTTTAAATGCATTGTTTTCTATTTTCATCTGGAGCTTTTGTGTAAAAGTCCCCTAGCATGGTACTGCCATTAGCCTTAGGCAGGAGACTTGTCTTGTCCTACACTGAAGGGGTCTGAAGGGCTGAGGGACATGGCTCACTACTGTATGCTTTTCTGAAGTACAGAAACAGGTTTTATTTTTTCTAATTCATGCCTGCACACTTTTGATTCTCCACTAACTTTCCATGGGAAAATGTGAAGTTTGAATGGGAATTGTTTAGCAGTGCCAATCACTGAAAATCACAAGTGGAGGTAGGTAGGTATATGCTGAAACCAGTTCCATTACTTGTTGCAACCTGAGTGGCATGTTTGTGTCAGACATAAGCCTCTCTCATGTTCCCAGACTGTACATGACACTGAATAGATGAGTAAAAAAACAATAGCTTCATGGTTCATACCATCAGTTGCACAAGGCAGCTCTTCTTTTCTACACTCTTCAAAATCTTATTTTTTAATGTGTGCTGCCAACAATAAGTGAATACTCTTTCAGATTTTCTTTCAACATTTGTCTCTTGTGCCTCTACAGAATTTGTACACAGAGGAATTCACTTTATAGCTCATGCAGTCAGTAGGCAACCAAGCATGTCCCGTCCCTTCTAATTCTCCCTGGTCAACTAGAACAGAGAAAGATTTACAAACCAATGTTTTGTGTTTTATGGTCAGCCATTGATGCTGTTATAAAAAATACATTCACTGGTTTTCAAACCAGCAACTGGGAATTTCATGCAGTTTGAAGTGTTGATAATAATGCATGACATCTTTGTTACGTAACCCTGTACTTGGCCAGGTTAGGTTTTGATTTGTGCTTTGGTTTCTGCCTCCTTTTATTTTCTTGTGTTTATTTAGACAAGGTGACAATAAAGCAGTTTAGATCTCAAGTTAATACAGATGGTATTATTTTTAAACAAACTTACACAATAGCCTCACCCAAGGCTTCTGATAGTCCCAGGGAGTTCTCTCTATGAACATTTCTATGTTCAGAGGCACAGATTTGGATGAAGGCCTTGTAGCACCATGTGCATCAGGACTTAGATGTCTTTTCCTGTGCTAATGTTTGGTATACACATGAGATAACAGGAAAGATGTAACATGTAGTCCTTGTCTGGGAAAGGCACAGTAGCAGATGTAGCTGAAAGTCAAGTTTTAAGGTAAGTGTCCTTTGCTTAACACCACAGTTGGGTCATAGCTTTTCTTTTCCTTCAACTTTTTATCTATTTTTTTTTTTTTTTAATTTGTCCTTCTTTTGGACCTTGATTGCATGACCCTTGCATGCCCTTCCTGATAGTCTTTCTTGAGAAAGCTTCAGTTGCTCCCAGGACCTAATGTCCCGATGAGCAAAGGCACTGACTGCATACCACTACTTGACTCTCTAATACTAGGGAGAGATTCAGTTATGCAGATGTGCTCCTCGCACCTGCAGAGCTGATGTGTCTGATGGTGAGTGGGTGGGAAGAAGATAGTACAGGAAGAGGGAGAGGGGCATCTCGGACAGAGAATAAAACTTGCTGGAGCGGTTTTAGGAAAAAGCTGAAGAACCAGGAGTGTTTCTAATAGTTCTCCAGAAAGGGATGGGATTACCTCCACCTCAACTGTGATCACAGCTAAAGAGATTATGGAGGCTACCTGCCTTTTTCTAAGTCAGCCCCTTTGAGTCAGTCCTGGTCATTTGGTTGGCGGTTTACATTGCTGTGATTTCCTACTTGTTCACTAGGAAAATCTTCCATATCTGTTCTGGGTCCAGCATGTGAAGGGCAGGACCTCTCCAGATGGCAACGCACCCTGAAGACAGGGAGAGGAGCTCAGTGGTTCTATTAATGCTTATAAATAAAGGAAGCAGGGACCAATCCTTGATGCCAATACCATGTAGAATGAACTGTCCTACATTCATAGGGATTAGAGTTTTTCCCTGGTGGAATGAACTACCTGTAAACATACCTACCCTGGGTTTCCTTTGGGACACAGGTAGTGATATAATTTGCATTTTGTGCCTGAGGAGGTGGGTTTCAGTACAAAATGTCTGAAATTTAATCTGAGGTCTGTGTTGTGGTCTACTGGAAAGGTATTTTTTCAATATGAAACTGAGGATGCGTCTAGCATGTTTTGGGATATGGCATAAAGTGGGGTGGTGGTGTTTGAAGGTGAAGAGCTTGTTGAAAAAGAGTTGAAGGAGTTTGGAGGAGTCCACATACAGAAGGGCTGGAATAAGGCTCAGGA
>NW_010286270.1:16033-31535 GCF_000700745.2 Antrostomus carolinensis
ATGCCCTCTCTGGTTTTCCAGACCCTGCCAGCCTCCTTGTTATCTTCCTTCTTCCCACAGACTTCTCGAACACCCAGTCCCTCTCAGTACACATTCGCAGGTATTACTCAATCTCTTCTTTAGAAGAATTTAAGCTTCTTCTGAATTTTCTGCTATTCTCTTATTTTTCTGTGCAGCTTAAAGCCTTTCTCCCAAAACCCTTGCTAGAAAAGATTGCATCAAAACATTCGTCTTTCTTCCTTCAGCTTTCAAAGGCTGGGTGTGAATAATAGCAGTATGAGAGGCAGCTGCACCGAGTGCTGATCTGACTCACATTCTGCCCAGCTGGTATTAAAGACCTCAAAGTCAAAAGTTTGAATGACCCTTCATCTTCACAGTGTGTTTGTAAAGTGAGGTTCCTTCCATTAGTGAGCACTGATTAGAATTGTCCTTTCTTTTCCCTCCATATGTGCACCCACTACATAGCTGACTTAAAAGCCAGAATGTTAGAATAACTTTGGTGACACTGAGAGCCATGAGTTAATCCCAGATGCAACCAAAACAAATGATTGAAACTTGCCGTTTTTAAGAAAAGCTTTTTCTATTTTCCTTGACTTTTTGTTATATTGATATATTTCTCCAGAATGCTGGTTCTCAAATTTTCCTTTTTCAAATACTCCCAGATCTGGAACGTTGATGCTAGCCATGTATACCTAGAAATTTTAAAGTACTTAGAAGAGTTGATGAGGAAGAATTAGCACAATTTTGATTCCAGTACAAGGGGCACTCAGCTGTAATAATAAGCAGGGAAGAGAATTATCGGAAATACACCTTTGTTTTATTACAAGTATCCTAATCACTTCTTGGTCTGGGACAACTCTAAATACTATTTTAGCAGCATTTCTTATCAAAATTGCTTCAACATTTTAATTAAACAACATCCATTTAATCTTCAGGTCTTTTAAACTGGTGAAACACTCCTTAACAATTGTTTTTGTGGCTCAGAAGATCCCCGATGGAAATATTTCAAGGATGTAGACCTGACAAGGCAGTAAGGCAGGAGGCTGGATCCCCCACCAGGGATTTTATAGCCACAGTGCCTTACAGCAGTGGCAGATTCCGAACCTACCAGGGGGAAAAGCTCTTCATAGCCATGTTGGTTGCTTACTTTTCTCTCCCTCTTTATGCTAAGGTAAATTATCTCCATGTTTTTGTGTTCAGCACTTCCTTACCTTGAATGTCTTGCTTTTGTAAACAAAGTCCAAGGAAACTGAGAGCGCTTATGGCAGCATTAGCACTTAGACTCTTGACATTGTGTCAAAGCACCTAGTTTTACACTGTTCAGAGAGATATCTGACAACTTGAAGAACTACTATTCAAGCAGAAGAAATACAGCATTGTTTTTCCTCTGATGTAAAGTCACAAGTAAAGGAAGTGATCCAGTTTATAAGCTACTAAGCTTTTTCAGTAATGTAATATAATGGTGCTCTTGGTAGATGGATATATTCACCTTAAACACATGGTTGTATTCTGTTTTCTTTACTTCTCTCACTTATAGTAAGAGTGATCTTTGCCTGAAATACTTTGGTTAATGATTAGTCATGCCAGTGAAAAAGGGATACATGCATTATATTAATCTAGGAACCTTGCTATCCTATACAGATGATTGAGGGTTGTGGTGCCAGGCCTTTGGGAGGAAAGTCTGGAAACAAAGTGTGAATGCATTTAGTAAAGAAGACAAGCTACCAAGTTTTTCACCCTGCATAGTACATGAGATTTATTCTAGAGAGTGTAGTGAAGGGCACCATCTCCCAGCTTTTTTAGTATTTTTCCTGTGTACTGCTTTATATTACATTACAATAGATTGCATTATTTCTCATTCCTTTAGGAAATGACATGTTGGATTTCATTTGGCATGGTCCGCTGAAAGCTGTATCCGATGGGTGACAGATCTCACATTCACAAAAGGCCTCTAGGTTTTAAAAGTTGACTATTGTATTCAGGTTCGGAAGACAGATTACTCAGTATAATTCCAAAGGCATCAACATGAGTCACCTTTTTCTTTTAAATTCCTTGCTTATGTACTGTATCTTCCTACTGTCATGTTGATATTTATATTCCTGCCATGTTTTGAAAGGGCTTTAAGGAGATACCTTACCATGGTCAGGCAGTCCAAGTTCTCTGCTACCTGGTGCTCTGCTTCCAAAGGCAGTCTCTGGGCATCGCATAATGGGCTATTGAAATATATTCACTGTAGCTGCTTCTATATTTCTTTGCACAGAAATAGGATTTTTTAATCATTCTTTCTGTTTCCCCAGAAATCATTAGACAGAATCAGATGTAGATGTTCTAAAGAAGGAAGTGAAACACCACAGAAGTAATTATCATTCAAACATTTATGGCTAATCACAGAATCGCTAATGTAACAAATGACATTACAGAGAGCACAAGAATGCTTGCTAAAATATTTTATATGCAAAGAAACAAAATAGAGGCATTACCCTAAGAATCCTTATCATAAAGATGTATTTGGATGAATCATGTGGAACAAACATCACCTCTGACATTTGCATTGCTAGTGTGGTTTTCAGAGGGATATTTAAGTTCTTTTGTTTTCCCTCTGATTTCTCTAGGGTCCATTCCTTAGGCTGTGTCTGGATCTAATGGATAACATAAATCCCATGATTCTTCAAAAGCAGGAGGCCTTGCAGCCTGTAACCATTTTTGCCATATCAGTATTCAAAAGACCATATTCGTCTGCACACAGTAGAGCAACTCCAGCTAACCAGAAGATCTGAATCTGCCTGATATTCAGGGCTCACTCTCTTGCTTTTAACTTGTCTCTCACAGAGCAAGATCTAATCAGAACTTCCACCTTTACTCCAGGCAGATCACAAAGCAGCAGTTTATAGGACATAAAAAAATTACATCTAGATTTTGATTATCTATCTATCTGCAGGTTATTTTTTAAAGACAACAGATTTTTAGCTTTGACTTCATAAGGCAATATAGCCTGTAAATTTACATGCCATACCTACACATATGCACATGCTTGTGTGCCCACCAGCGCCTCAGTAACTCTTGAACATTTTTTGTCAATTTCAACAGGGCTGATAAAAATTGGAGAATGCAAATACACTATATTCCTCCAAATTTTATGCAATTCTGTAGTCTGTATGAGGAGAGGAACAGACCCTATCAGTGCTACTATAAAGAGAACAATTGCTTATCTTTCATTAGCTAGTAGAGAATCACATAGTGCCTCCTTTGTAAGGTGCAGATCGTAAGAAAGCAAGCAACTGATCTAAACTCTACTGTTTCTGTTGCTTAAAAACATACTTTTTCTCATCTTTTTTCCTCTGGTAATGTAAATGGGTGGCTAGATGGAAATGGTCTTTTTTTAATTGAAAATTTAGGCTAGATTCAACAACAGACTCCCAGATGCCTTTCTACAGTTCATCCCAAAGCAAATAATTTGAGGGATAGTGAGCATTTGCTGCAACTCCTGGTTTCCACATGAATAGCATAAATATGCTATTCCAGCCATTCCCTCTTGGTCTTTTTGTTGCATGTTTAAGACAATTTTTCATGTTTCTAAATAGATGCTTGTTAACAACTCTAATTTTTTACTGATTTTCACAACATTTTCTTTATTCAGCCTAGGCAGAATTGTTATCATGTGTGAACTGCCTTCTTCTAAGATGTCTGCCACCCCTTCTTCTGCTCAGAGACTTTGGATCTCCCTTCACTCAACATAAAAGGAGGAAGATGGCATGTTTTAAAAAGGTAGGTATCCATGCAGATGTGATGTGGCTGTGTTGTTTATCGATCTCCCTTGAAAAAGATACTTAATATTATAATGGATAATGGCCAAAAATGCATCTGAATGTACAGCCAGGTGACCTCAGAAAGCTCTCCATTCTCAGGGAAAGGGCAGGTAACCGTGATGGTAAGAGTCTCTGTTAGGTTTGGGAGCAGTAAAGCCTGTAGCAAGCAAGAGAGAAATGCTTGGGAAATAGTCCCCCTGTGAAAGGCAAATGAGTTAGTGAATTTGTATTATTAAATCCTACCTTTGCTGTATAAAAAAGAAGGAAGTCTTGAGATATTGCAAAAAGTGTTAAAATAAGAGTGAGAAACCTTTACTGTTTGAGAACAGACTGACTTGCCACTACTGTGGTGCTCAAGGAGCAAGTCCTGCCCAACAGTGACTCCCTCACAAATGCCTCCCTTTCTTTTTTTTTCTTTTTTCTGTTTTATTTATTCTTTTCTATTTTATTCATCTTAGCTGGAAATGAGTAGGAATACAGGTGGAAGTAACTACATCCCCTGCTCAACAACCAGAAAGAAGGGGTGCAAGTTTTCACCTGTTATTTTTTGCTTCTCTCTCTTTCTTTGAATTAGTGATGTTTTTACTTTGATTAAATAGTGATGAAAGCAGCCAACAGTTCTGAGGACAAGTATGCAAGTAGCATGTGTATCTCTTCGAGACATTCCCAGTATTCAAGCAAATCCGGAGCAAATTAGACAACTCTGTCTAATTCTGTGGCTTTGAATTAATATAGCATGGACTAAGACTCTTCCCACACAAGGCTTGGCATACTCAGATATGGCTCCCTCTCCCTCAGTTTACCATTTCTGAAATGGAAGAACATCTATCTCTGGATGCAGGCAGCCCCCATTGGTTTCAATAAGAACTTCCTGGATACATCTCAGGGAAACATCTGGCCACTAATGAGAATGTAGGTACATAGTAAAATAGATTGTTCCTGTTCTCCTATGCAAAGTCTTCCAATTTGTTAAACATCTCACCAAGCCATTTTCTCAAAATATGAACTAACATATTTTAAAAATAATCATCTTGTCTGCTTCCGTGAGCTGTTGCAAAGAGTCAATGAAGGCAGTTCAGTTATCTTGAGTGGAAAATCACTTGCTATTATGCCAAAATTTGGTTAGATGCAAAATCCAGACAGCAATTGACATATATTTTATTTTAGCATATGAGTTTACTAAAGAGGAAAACAGTCTGTGTGTGCTGGAAGATTGCAAAATACCATTTGCCATGTCTGACTATTCATATAAGCACAGCCAGTTTAACTGCTATGCTCAGGCAGTACCATCTGTCAGATCAGCTATGAGACATGTTTATATCACAATAAAGATCTGATGATAACTTCTGTTTTATCTTAAACAAAACGGAGAGATAAAATGGTGATTTGGCCTGTCATTTACATCTAACTGCTACCAGATCTTATTTGGAGACTGTTCTGGGGCATCCCAATTTCCATGTATGTCCCCAGGAAAAAAAAAAAAAAAAGGACAACCAATCACAACCAGCTTCTTCTTCATCCTCCAGAAAAAATAGGCATCTCAGACATTCTCCAGTTTGAGTAGCAGCTTCTGAACTCACCTTTCCTTTGTGTGGTGAGAGCTAGGAGCTGATGGGAGTAGTGGGACCAGGCTTTCCTGTGCTTTCTGGCACTGCCTGAGATGTGGTCGGTGCTCAACTTCTGACATATAACACCAAGCTTTCAAAGGTCTCCTTTGATTTTCAGACCTAAGATTATTTGCCCATGAGTTGCATAGGCTGAGTTTAGTTCAATTTGTTAATGCGTATGTATTTACAAAAATGTCAAGTTGGTTCGGCTGGTTCACAGCACCCACTCTCAGGGGACTGTCAAATAGCACCAATTGGCAACTTTTTCCATGATAATACTGAACACACAGGCTATCACCTTCCTATTTCAACAACTGCATTTTTTCCTTCTCTTCTCCTTTTGCCTCCAGGAGAAAGCTAATTTATTTCATAAGAAGCTGAAAAATTTTCTCCCTAAGGTTTTTCCCTAGCAGAGGAGGAGTCCTGAATGAAAGCTGGCCTAGTGCAATGTGCTAATATCATCACTGGGTTCATAGTCTGTAAATAAAGACTAGAATTGCATGGTGTGATAACTTATGCCTGGTGAAATGTCTTGTTAGGGCCATAAACTTATACAAATACAAATTAATTATTGTCTAGGCTTCTAGGCTTCTTCTGCAGCTTCTGCAGGTTCTAGAATTAGGTTACTGCAAAGGAGAAAGGCAAAGCTGCATCTGCTCATATACAGAGAAATGGTTCCAGTGTTGCTGGAATGGTGGAGCATGCATTAGGGCACTAGCACATGAAAAGGGTAACAACCTAGGCAGATTCCTGTGTTTAGGATCATTAGGTCTTTCTGTGCCCCAATTTGATGCCTATGTAACTGAAGTAAGAGAGCTTCCACGTCTCATTATTCAGTATAGTACTACAAAGTATCTTGAAGAAGGATAAAAAACAAATATTTTCTGTGAGGATATGATCTTAAATAAATCACCAAATCTTTTATTAAAAATTTTTGTCTACACTAACACTGTTCAGTGACAGTGTCTTTAAGGTGACAATGTATAACATGAAAAGACATTTTGAGGTGTGTGAGGAAGCCACCCATTGCCTGGCATGGCAGAGAGAGCACCCACTTTTTCCGGTCCCTTTGCTCCCCTCTGGTCTTTGCCCTGGGACAATCCTGGCTAATGTAGATGTAGATGGTATGACCCTTCCCCCTGAAAGCCATGGGCCACTGCAGCCATGTCCAAGGTCAACATGGGCAGGTCTCCAGTGTTCCTGGTAGAATCATCAGTAGCTCTCATTTCCCCACTGTCCTGGTTTTGCTAGGATAGAGTTATTTTTCTTCTTAGTAATTAGAATAGCTGTGTTTTAGTTTCAGTGTAGAACTTGTTATGAGAAGAATATTGATAAAAGTACTAATGTTATTAGTTGCTGCTGGAGCCTAAGGTCACCATGTTCGGCTGGTTCACAGCACCCACTCTCAGGGGACTGTCAAATACCACCAATTGGCAACTTTTTCCATGATAATACTGAACACACAGGCTATCACCTTCCTATTTCAACAACTGCATCTGTTTCCCTGTGAGTAACGTGGTTCCTTCTCACTCTAGCAGGCACCTTCCTTCTCAAGCTTTTTGAAGAGGTTGTATGTTTCAATTGTAGTACTTTGTACAAAGCATATTGGAACAAGCTAACCTTTAAGAGAATTTTGTTGACCCGCATTAAGTTCTTTTATAATTAAATCTGGCACACTCCAGCTACAGGTTCTGAGGCACCTCTTAACATCATAGCAAGGAGCTACTGAGACCTCTAGCCCTTTAAAATTGCAAAACCATTTTGCAAGACTATTTTCTGTGCTGATTGAGCTGTAGCTACCTTGGGAAAAGTCTCTGGAACCTTGAAAAGAAACAATTTTGTCAGCTCAACGTGACAGTATAAAAAGACTGAGTATTAGTAAATTATTTCATTAAAAAGGAAAAGAAGTCTTACTGAAACTTTAAGAAGTGCCAAATCCCTATTGACAAGACCTTTCACTTACCACAAACGAGATAAATGAAAACATCAATGTCATATTAGGTAAGCAACTAAACTGAAAGAGTGAGTTTGAAGAGTCAAAGGACCCACTGGGAAAAGCAGAGCATCTCTTCAATGGGCTGAAGAAATGAAGAACATTCTTCAAATGGCTGCTTTATCAGGATGTGAAAAGGCCAAGCTTTTATGCTGCTATAATTTATGGATATCCCCTGTTTGTAGGACAAAGTGAAATAGAAAAACTTAATCATATTTCTGCTGGAGGAAGAGAAGACTCAACCTTTCTTATGTGTAAAAACTCAAATTAATTTTAACTTGGTTGCCTTCTGTGTCATTACCAAGTATGAATAAGTAGGTAGCAGTACACAGTATAACTTTGGAAACATACTTGCCAAAGACAATAGCAGCAGGAGCTCAAAAAACACATCTAAAATTAGGACTTGGCCCTGTATTTCTTAACATCCTGCAAACTGGAAAGTATGAAGCCAAAATTCTTAAATCTCCTGTGGGGGGTTTGAAGTAATTGCAATCTGGTCTCTTTAGCTTTTCTTTCCATTTTGGCTATCATACACATAGCATCATCATGATTAATGAAGACATCATCATGCACTAAAAGCGTTACATTTGACAAGCGCTTCAATTAATGCATCAAATGTTGTGTTCAGTTCAAATTCCCTGAACCTATGAAGTTCACTTGAAAGCAAAGTCCTTCTTCTGGGCAATGCTCCCAGCTTTCATAGCACTCTCATGATTACTTTAATGGAGAGAGGAAATAATGACCACCCACACTCCCAGCTGCAATTTCTGAGGCTTTATCATTAAGCCACTTTTAAAATCAAGAAAATATATTTCTAGATTTATTTTTGTGCAACAGTAGTGACTTCTGGTGGGTGCTTAATCTAATCCTAAAATAATTTCCCTGGCTGATATTCCAAAGAATGAATCACTCTGCTGGACTGTCTAAAGAGCATAGTCAGAATTAACTGGAGAATCGAGTCACTGTTGTGCTGTTGTACAAGTTTACACATTTTTCCTGTTGGTACCAAGCTTTAAATTATGAGTTAGCCAATATTTCTGCAATTTTTCTTTTTTTTTTTTCTTTTGTATTCTTGTATTAGAAATGTGTAGTGGATTTTGCCTTGGCTGGCTCCCAGGTACTCAGCCAGCTGCTCTCTCACTCCCTCACCTCAACAGGACAGGGGTAGAAAATAAGATGAAAAAGCTCGTGGGCTGAGATAAAGATGGGGAGATTGCTTACCAATCACTGTCACAGGCAAAACAGACTCGACTTGGGGAAGATTAATTTAATTTATTGACAGCCACAAATGGATAGTGAGCAGGATAGTGAGGAACAAAACCAAGACTAAATCTCTCTCCTTCCACTTCTTCCCAGGCTCAACTTCACTCCTTCATTTCCAATTCTTCTACCTCCTTTGCCTCTAAGTGGTGCAGGGGAAAGGGGGTTGTGGTCAGTTCACACCACTTTGTCTCTGCCACTCCTTTCTCTTCATGCCGTTCCCCTGCTCCAGTGTGGGGTCCCTCCCACGAGGTACAGTCCTTCATGAACTGCTCTAATGGGGTCCTTCCCACAAGCTGTAGTTCTTCAGGAACTGCTCTAGCATGGGTCTTTCCATGGGATGCGGTCCTTCAGAAATAGACTGCTCCAGTGTGGGTCCCCCATGGGCCACAGGTCTTACCAGAAAATTTGCTCCAGTGTAGGCTCTCCACAGGCTGCAGCTTCCTTCAGGGCATGTCCACCTGCTCTGTTGTGGGGTCGTTCATGACCTGCAGGGTGGATATCTACCCCACTGTGGTTCTCCATGGACTGCAGGGTGGATATCTGCTCCACTGTAGTCTTCCTAGGACTGCAGGGGGACAACCTACTTCACCAGGGTCATCTTCAGGGGCTGCACAGGACTTTCTGCTATGGCACCTGGTACACCTACTTCCCCTCCTTCTCCATTGACCTTGGTGTCTGCAGGGCTGTTTCTCCCCCATTTTTTTTTTTCACTCTTCATTCTCACACCTACTGTGCAGCATTTTTTACACTTTCCTAAATATGTTATCACAGAGGCACTACCAGCATCACTGATTGGCTTAGCTGTGTCCTGTGGTGGGTCCCTCTTGCAGCCAGCTGGAACTAGCTGCATCCAACACAAGTGCAGCAAATGGTCTTTTCTCACAGAGGTCACCCCTGCACCCCCACTACTGCCAACACCTTGCCATGTGAACCCAATACAATATGTCAAATTCATCTGGGAATCTGACTGGATACTTAAGATATGCTGTACTGAAAAAGTGATGCTGTCCATACAAGCTTCTTAACATCAGTAGAACATATCACTGATTTTCCCTTAATTTATTTTGCATTACTTATTTATATAGTATTTGCTATTTTCTAGGCTTTCCCAATGCTTGCTGAAGGAAAAGTTATCTATGAGTTTGCCTATTCGCTCTGTTCAACTCACTGCTCAGAAGAATGGGGGACATTTTTACTCGTTGTCTCATTTAGAGTTGGCTTTTTTGATAGATGAGACCTAGGGATAAAAGGAATCAGTTTGCTTTATTCTGTCAAAATGAAGGTTAAGAGAAGGGTTTGTAATTTTGAAAAGAAAACCCAGGGCAATGAAATGAATTATTAACAGTGCCCTTGCATTTTGACCATAATCTTTCCACTTCTGTCATGTTTCCCTTTCGAGATATCATTTATCAGCTGGACTGAGGATAAACCTTCTTTGCATCCTCTCCATCTATGTGAACCTCTGAAAAACTTTTTCTTTAGTCTTTGACCTTTCTTTATTTCCATCATTCCCTTCTTCATCTCTTTCTCCTGTCCCTACTCCCCCACCTCATTTTTCAATCAATAGGAATATAGATTTTTTTAATTGTTGTTTTATAAAAACTGGGAGCTGAGGAATACATATCTTACTGCCTAAACTCAGCTGTCCTGCCTGGCTCATTCTGAACATATGTGCTAAAACAGGTGAATTTCACTGATCTAGTTTTCCCAGTATTATCCCAAGCTAATGCAATGTGGGGTTTGCCCACTGCACCATACCAGCCTCACTAAGAGCTAGTGCAATGGGTTTGCACTTACCCAGTTCATAATACTCACTCCTATTCAGCTCAGATAGATAACATGCTAAATCATGTGTTAACGCAGCAAGGTTTTGCTTTGTGAATAATATAAATAGGAAAACAAATAACTATACAAAGACATCTGTGTATTGAGCCTGAGACTTCTACCTCCTCCTCTATTTTCACTTAGCATATACAACAACACAGAATAATTTGTCACAGAGTTTGATTTCAATATCTTCTTTTACTGTTCTAGAAGTACCAGGCAAGCGTTTGTTCCTCATCATTCAAAGCCTACTATTTTTCTGATCTTAGTTTAAGTCCACTGTGCAGAATATATCTGACTAGAGCAAACAGTTATTTATATTCCAATTATGATCAAAGGGGCACAGCAGAGTCTCTTCTAGCTGCTGCCTCTAACATAGCTGTGTAGAGTGTCACTAAAAGCAGCATTTCAGTAGCTATCAGACAAGCTACTTCATATTCCTATGAGTTTTCTGCTACAAGTTAAAATCCTGTGGAAAAAATCCTGTGTATGCAGAGAACAGCACTGGAACTGATGATTTTATTTTTTATTGCTCTGCTTGAATATAAATTGGATTAATGTCTATTTTTTTGTTGTTTCAGCATCTTTAAAGTAATGAGCAAGGATGGAAGTCAAGATGTTGCTATTGCTCCTTTTTCTGATACGGAGCTCAAATTCAACCCTACTGATGTCTTTGTGTCTGTGATAGCAAACACAGTGGGCCTGGGCCTTTCTCTGCCTCTGGGACCAATGGCAAGGCACAGCTTGCGCTCATGTGTTAAACTCTCCTCCAAAGCACAGTGGCCTCATCCATATGGTTTGCTGGGTACCATGTGGGTATAAGCTCTGCTGGCTCCTTGCTCTCCTGTGAAGGGTGCTTGGGTTGCCTGGTCTGAGTGAGAACTAGCTGGCACAGGCTAAACCTTTGTCAGTAGATGTGAATGCAAATTAAACGGGATGAATGCTTGGAGCCACGGTACAGATATAACCCCTGGGGCTGCAATGGCCCCGGGAATTTTCATGGATATTGGCAAGGGAAGAAGGACTGGGAGCAAAAGCTGCTCAAAAGGAGTAGCCTGGCTGACATGGAGACAGCCACACACGCTGGGTAAGCAACACTGAATGAGTTACCTAGTCCTCCCGTGACCACAGATTAAAGCTTATTGAAAAGCTTTCCTTGCCCACCCCAGTTCACTTGGACTATTCTCTTACCAGAGAAGACAATAAGAGACATAAGGGCTTCAGGAAACCTCAGCACCTTATGAGTTTGCTGGCAGAGATGGGATGTTGCAGTGTGACCTCACCATGGTGGCACAAATGGTAATGAAGGGGCTACCAGTAAGAAGACAAGGTTACATTTTGCCACTCAATCAGCCTTTATCATTCCTGTATCTCCATATGGCACTGGGCTGCTGGCTGGGTTTGTTTGCCCTGGAGAAGTAGCTTATTTAATGCAGAGAGGTCGTCCCTGCCTTTTCACTAGTGGGGTTGTGTAAGCAAATGTTTAGTTTTCTTTGGAAATATGAATTTGTGTTCCTAGCTACCTTGGTGGTTAGCTTCCTCTGTAATTAACAAGTGTTTATGCCTTCCCCATGGGGTACAAGTTTAAGTCAATCTTGACTTAATTTCCAGTATATGCAGTATATTTTTGCCAAGGCTCAAATGATTTCTAATGCATGACACTCCAACTCCTTCCCAAAATCAATGTTTAAAAACACAATTAGCAGTTCTGTAACAGATCTGAAAATATCACAGAAGAGCTGTGAGCTAGAGGGCTCCAAGATACCACTAACAGTCTATGTAAGAGTATGTTAGCTCTACTGTTGGAGGAAGAAGTTGAATTTTAAGCTTTCCTACTTTCACTCTAATAGTGGTTCTCAAATATTATATACTATAGAAATAATTTACATATTTACAACTGTCATCAAACTATGTTGCTTTTCCACGTTGTTAAAAGAAAATATATTTACCTTAAAGATATAAAATAGCTTTTCCTTCCCTTCTAAAAAGACTATTTTTCTGTTTTCTTTGAATGCAACTAACATTTAGTTTAAGAAATTTTGACTCTATCTTCTTAAGCTTTTATGACCTTTAGTAAGTAAAAATCCATACAAAAATAGGTGTTACTGACTGCAGAAAGAATGTCTGTCATCTGTCTAAAAGACATGGTAGTACATTTAATCTAATGACATTATAGACTATTTGCTTCCCAATAGTTTCAATGAGCCCTACATCACAAGTCTGCAGTAAGCCAAATAAAAAAAATGCTAGTTTGTTGGAGATGGCAAAGTCACTGGAAAGCTCCTTCTAGCCCATGGGGAAATTCCTGTAATCTGCCACTTCTTTTAGAAAGGGATAGAGCACCTCAGGATCCACAATGTGAAATATCTGTCCAGGCTCATTCACCGGGTGTTAAAAGTGGAATTCTACAGTTCTGAATAGCTGAAATATGTATACTTTGTTAATGAAATCAGTCTATATTCTGATGATGATCTTTTCAACTCCTAAATCCATATTTAAGCATTGTTAGTAGCAGGTTGCCTTGACTTAAAAAAAAAAAAAAAAAAAAAGAAAAATAAAGATCACTTCTTGCTTTCCTTTTCCTTCTGCAGAATCTGCAAGATATGCAGAGCTTTCATTAGCAAATTTAGGCACCTGGGAATGGCTATAAGAGCACAGATCCGGCATCTGTTTAAAGAATAAATTGTGATGAGAAAGCTTTGTGCATATTTTTGATAGATTTGCTAAGCACTCCTGCCAATGTAATAGTCCTCCAAAATAATCCTGACAATTCACTGAAGAGGCCAAGAGTCTGAATCATTATTGATTTTCTCCTTTAAATAACTTTCATAACAATATTTTTAATTTGCTGTGAGCAATGAAATGGAATCACCATGTTGCAAAGGCAGAAACCTTCCACTCTGCTATAGCCGCGGGTTTGTTAAAGGCAAACAAAGAACTGCAAAAATCCATTGATTTCAGTGAGTTGTTAGAAAAACTTGTGATCATTGTAGTCAGGTAAATTAATGCCAAGCAGTTCATAAATTTTCTCACTTTCACTGCATCAACTTTTCAAACATAAGCTTCTAGGCTAGCTCTGAAGAGACATGAAGTTGACTAATTCAGGAAGTTGTACATGTGCATGCAAATAGTTGCAAATTAAATTTAGGAAAACTACATTTAATTTGTACATATGGTAAGGAAAGACGACATATAAGGTCCCTTCCAATCCTAACCATTCTATGATTCTATGTATTAATAGCTTACAGTTCTAAAGCCAATCTTTTGATAACTTAGCTATGGAACTAAATACATGTCTCTTTCTTTGGCCTATGTTGGACAAGTTTCTTATAGTCTTGTTCTAGGCATACTGATAAGGGGTTCTGATGCTGGTAAGGAGCCCCTGTGTGCCACTGCAATCCAAATGAATCAATATAACTTGGTACGGATCTTGCTTGCATCAGTGCTGGCTGTAAATTTTTGCTAGGGAGTTCCAGTCAGCTGTAGGAAAAGCTAGTAAGGAGTTCACAAGTCAGGTACCAGTGACATCAAGCCACGATGCAAATAAAGCATACTCACTGCCAACAGAAATGCCGCTGTCAGGTCCCCTTCTGAGCGTTAGGCCCTTTTTTTTTTTTCCCCCCATGAATATTTTAAACTGTTTTGCAGTTCCACAAGTGCCTGAGCCTTTGTGATGCCTGGGGGCTTCCCTTTGCAACTCCTCAGCTCTTACCCTGTAATACTGCTGGCTGCCTTTCACTTGCAGCTGTGTGAGCCGTCACCTGGGCAGCGCTTTTCTGCTGCTGCTTTTGTGCTGATGTTCTTGTTGTATTGCACTTGCACATCCTGAAGTGTTGTTATGTCTCTTTTGTCAACTTTCTTATGGAAAGTGATTGCCACCAGGATGAGAATCTCTTTCTCTTTTTGTGTTTTATTTTTCCTTGAATATAACTTTAATCACTGGAGTCTATTGCATACCATCAGCTGCACACCCTGCAAAGGAATCTTTGCGCACTTCAACCTGTCTCAACGTTTTTCAAGATACACAAATTGAACCAATTTTCTTTCACAATCCATAACTAACTGGTGGAGTCCTTAGACAAAATATTGTTTAGATCCAGAGTTTGAAAGTAAATGTAGAAAACAGACAAAAAATAATGCTGTCCATAAGGCATCCAGTTTGAAAATAAGATTTTAAAAGAGAGAAGAAGCTCATGAGCATGAAGCAAAAATTGTCTGTGTAGGCGCAGGCAGGGGTTTCTGTTGTGATTTTTTTCTGTCACTGTTCATTATGAAGTTTCTCTGGAGACTTTGCTCCTGGCCAGTACAAGAGAAAAAACACCAAAATAGGACATTCATTTCATAGGGAGTGTTGCATAGGGAGTGTTGCTTTGTGCTGAGACTGAATTGCAAAGTTTGAAATGGGATTCAGCTTAAGAAAACATGGTTATTTATGTGGACATAGGGACTTCATTAATTGCATTCACTGTAATTGCAGTGGTGAATGCTCTAATGAGCAGATGAAGTTGTTCTTTTCTCTTGGGTCCAAAGAATATTGAAGCATTTTTACAAAGAGGCCCAACTTTGCCAGATCTCAAGAGAGACCTCATTCATATCAGCAATTAAAAGCAGCCATTAAGAAAACCCTTGTAAGAAATATGATACTGGTCTTAAAATCTCTTTTCTAAAATACAGAAGGACTTTTATCCCATACCTTACACTGGACCTGGGCAAGTAGAAATGTTGATAATACGCGGAGAACTGTAATGATATAATAAGATATTAAAGCAGTGGGGAAGGAGGGATACAGTCCTTTCTTCTCATGTGTTTTGTCTGGATTGGGTCCCACAAAGCTGAAACTTCTTCTTATAGCTTCCCTCTGCATTAAATGAAAGCAAGGTGGCAAGCAGCTCAGATTATTTATGACACGGGTGCCTACCTCCTCCTTTAAGTGATTAAGTCCTCCATGTGAACATGGTCCTGAAGGCCTCCTGTGAAGTGTGGAGTGCCTTCAATTACCCACGACTTCA
>NW_010286270.1:31574-62936 GCF_000700745.2 Antrostomus carolinensis
GATGATACTGAACATCTCACAGGAGCAATTTCGATTGCACCAGTTCTCAAAATTGCAGAGTGCAGAAAGCGCTGACAGAGAGCTGTGAGGTTCTGACAGCTGGGTCAATTACCTACCAACATTTGTGTGTGCAAGAGCTTAGGCCCATAAGTTTTTACTAAATAACATGACAGAAATGGATAAAAACCACTGCCTCTACAAAGCGACCCGTTTGTGTTACAAGGGAGAGTTGCCTGGCTTTGGGGTAATATATATTTATGTGGAGCTTTGCATATCAACAAAAGTCAAGTAGTTGTAAGAATGATATTCTGTAAGGCCTGTGGGAATCCAGAACAGGAGGTATAAACAAACAAAACTCTATTTCAGGTAGAAATACAGAGAATAGATGAGTAAAAGGCAAACCAAGGTTGAATAATTTTGAAAAGACAAGTTAGAGTTCTGCAAATTACTAGAGTGAAAATAGCATAGCCAATTATTTCTAAGGAAGCTAGATCTTTAGTGGTTATAATAGTTAATAAAAAGTAATTTGGCACCATCACATTATGAAGCTTTAGCACTAATGTGGGCTTTCCAGTAATAAAGCACAGCCGTTAATAAGCATTGGTGTTATAGCTGCTGTCTTCCATTTCTGTTCAATTCATCTGTCTCAGTGCCTGAAGCTGTTCAGCAAGACCAAGGGAAAAAACATTAGCCTCTTTATTATTTATAACTCATTTTTTTTCCCTGATAACACTGCAATACCATAAACACTGTTTCCATGGAAACTCAAACAAGACACAATTACCATGGGTATTGTGGTTTATACCTCTAGGAATATAGGTATATAAAGTTTCAACCTGTCCCTGCATGACAAAGGAATGCAAAAGTGATTGATATTTTTAATTACTGGGTAATATTGACTGAGTTGGGGAATTTCTTGAATTGCAATGTGGTGTGCGGCAATCATGTTATCCAATTACATCTCATGCTTCTCATCGACTTTATTTCCTTTGAAAGCTGTTCTTTTAAAAATGCAATTAGAAGGAGTTCCTTGTTTCTACAGGCTTTGGTGATGCTAAATGGAGCATTACATTTTGGTGATATGGAGTAATAGCATTTAAGGACTGCAAAACCAAAAATGTCTTTGTGGGTTTTGTAATGTAGATGCATAAACCTGAGGCTGTGTGAGAAATAAAAGAAAATTATCTAAACTGTAAAGGTCATCCACAGGTTACCTAAGGCATAACTGAAAAGGAAAATATTTCTTTTCAGTTAATATCTTTCTGGAAGACTGAAGACCCTCACAGAAAACTGAAAAGCCCTTTACCCCTTGTTGAATTACAGAACCAAACCATGGGCTCAGTAATTCTATAATAGAACATAAAAATATAAAAATGGGCCAAAAACCAGCTTTAGCAATACCAGAATGTAGTAGGTAAGGAGTTCTTATTTCATGCAGAATGTTACACAACTCCGACACTCTTTTTTCAGTTATGCGAGAACAAAATTTCTGCAGAAGTGGGTGATCCACTCAAATTACTTGTATGAAAGAAAAAGGTACTTTTCTCTCATTTCTCCTAGAAAGGGACTCAGTGCCCTTTAGTAGCTAAAACAAACAAGCTTTGGTTCAAAAAGCAGAGCACGAAGAAGGACATCTCTCCCACTTGGTGGACTAGGCACTCACCTGAAAGGTGTTTGCTGCTGAAGAGCATTGCATTATTTATGCAAGTTTGAAGATTATTAAAAAGGGAGGCTCAGAGCAAGTCTTCTCCTCTATCAGTAACAAGCCTGATGTTCTGGGCACTGCTCTGTGAAATGAAGCTAAACCCACTCCTGTAGAGATGAATTAAACTAAAATTCCTTGCTGAAGGGGTGAATCAAGGCATCTTGGAGGAAGTTTAGGACAGAGCTAAGGAAGTGAGGCAGCAGCAGCTGTCTGTCCTTTCCTTCATTTTCCTAACAAGTGCTTAAACCAAAATATTTACTTTTGGGGTTTAATGGAACATGTCATCAGACTTGAACAGAATTTTTAATGCTGCTTGTTTTGGCAAGAATCTGAATTTGTTTGTTTGTTTGTTTCTTTGTTTTCATCTGAGCCAAATCTATTTTGCAATATTTTGCTTTGGCTGTAGATCAGTTATTGACAAATCCTATCTGCAGAATAATGCCATTAAAATTTCTGCTTCTCAGCCAGAATGGCTGCTGCTTCCTGCTCAAGAAAACTGGAATAGCTCTTCCCTCCTTGGGGCAGAAAGCTATATTCTCTTACATCTGAAGAAAGGTACTTCTTAAGTTTAAAAGTCTCTTTTGTGGGACAGCCCAGGAGAACTTCATTAGGTTAGCGGATGGGCTACTAAAATATTTTTCTGTCTAGAATAAAAAGATCCAATAAAATTATTGCTCTATTCTGATGCCACACTACAGTTGGCAAAGAAATGAGTTATATTCTTTGTTCTCCACAACTGTATAGCCAAAGAGGGATCTATCCACCTGAACAGTTCTTGCTTCATATAGTTGCTCTGGAACATTGCTGCACTTTATTTTAGGTATCCTAATTTCCTTTTGTTTTATGCATTTCACATTCTGTTGTGCCTTTTGGAACCAAGTCTCTCTACAACCAAGCCTGGAATCCAGTTACCTAAACAGGGGAGCTTAGCATAATTTTGTATGCTCTGGGATTTCTGAGACATCCTCACTGAATTGGCAGATACACCCCAGAACTTGGGGGAAATCTGTGCCCTTCTAGAATAACAATTGAATCTGTGGTATTTGCATAATGCTAGATCTGTCTGCAGTGTGATGTGTGACAACCTTTCTAAGACTCTCACTAACAGAGAAACGCAGGGTGTTTGCTCAAAGAAGAAAAGAAGTGATGAATCTATGAACTGTAACATCCTATGAGAAGACAAAATAACATATTTACTGTAGGTAAAGACTGCAGTACCACTTCAAAGTCACTCCTAGAAATACATGGGTAATTCCCACACTGGGGCTGCTCTAAACTAGTAAAAAAATGTGCTTGGGACTGTTCTCCAGCACTGTTGCCAACTGGCATGCAAAAATTTCTGTCCACATTGCTGAAGCCTTTCAGTTGCCTCCAAAAGGAGCTACAAGCAAACCGTTCATTGACATTGTGTACACAGGCATGTGCTGTCTCCCAGCTGTGCCCGTGAATGGTTTGGCAGATTGCTAACTGGGGCACTCCAAAATGATACCAGGGCCTGTTCTAATAATTGAGATAATTTAGTTCAGCTCCCCAGAAGTATTCCCTACAACTGTTTTACTTACTGGTGTAAGTCTAGCCTGTGACTTCACCAGCTCATTCCTATGTTCAATCAGAAAATAATTCAGGGGGAAAGGGACCTCTGGAGTCCACATGGTCCAGCGTGCTCAAAGCAGAGTCCCCTTTGAAATTAAAGCAGTATGCTTGGGACCTTCTCCATCTGACCTCTAAAACTCTCTGAGGCTGGATCCTTCACAGCCTGTTTGGGCAACCTGTCCCAGTGCTTGACCACTCACTGTGAATATTTTGTCCTTGTATCCAAGCAGATACAGGCCAGATCTCACTGATATGCATTCCTACTCATTCACCAGGATGCCCCTCTGCAGGCAACTTATAGCCTGAAGTTTGCAGTGTACAGGCACAGAGTTACTGCATCTTCGCTTTATCCTCTGTTAAGTGACACAAAGGAATGGCTGTGTGTGCGCTCTCAGCCCATCTCAGCAGCGAGGTGAGACCCAAGAGGCTTAAACACCCCTGAAGATGCATTGCGTGATGGTGAACAAAGCAAAGAGCTGGGGACGGCCCGAGCCCTGCTGCTTCCTTCCCATGTCCTATTTTTGTGTGCAGTATTTTTCCCTTGTAGTCCTTTGCATTGCATATCTTTGGCAATTTTTGGCTTCTCAGGTATGGGGAAAGTGATTTGCGATGGCCTAGGGGAAGGAGATCGTTCTGAAACAGATGACCTAAGTAATGAAGCAGAGTGGATATGGGTGTGCAACAGTGTCAGAGGGAGAGGTCTCTGTGACTAGCTTTTCCTGTTCAGCTTGTCAGCAAGGTTATTCTAGCAAGCCTTGAATTCTGTTGTTTTTACCACATCATGAGCATGACTTTGATTATTATTTTCTTTAGAGGAAGGAATTTCGTAAACATCAGGCTATGCTATAAACCAGATTGTATTGTTTTCAGCAAGGCGGGGAAAAGGGTTTTAATCATTAATTCATTTAATTACATTGGAAAACAGACCAGCAATGGAGATTTCAGCCTTGTCTCTTGGTTTCAGCTGTAACAAGCTCCACTAATTCCTCCCACTCAACACATGACAGCCATTCCCATGCCCGCATCCCCATCTGGGTCCTGTGAGGAGCAGAGAGGTTGTGCCGAGGTGGGGTTGGCTGTTGGGCTATTTCCTGTAGCATTGCTTAATCCTGGAAACTTTATGGACTGCTGGGACAATTATGACTAATAATTTTAATAAGAATATTATAATTTCCTTATTGCTATCATGGTACCATGCCACAGAAAAGACATGACACAGTTTTCAATGAAAATCCATCTGATTGATTTAGTGCAGGCTTTTAAAAATTTCTCACTATGTAGTGATGTCCTTCAAGTCCCTAATTCTTTTTCATAGCTTTTTGAATCATTATAATAATGACAATATTTTCCTGAATAGTTAGCATAGACTAGCCTATAATATTTGACAACTTCAAAGCTGATGCTCACCGAAGTTGCATAATATTCTTTCCTCTTCAGAGGTCATCAGCTTTATAAGATGATACTGATTTTTTATTCACATATTTTTATTCACAGACCTCTTGTGAGACTGCCCAGAAGCTTTTCCAAATATGAGAACTTCAACCTTTCCACTGTAAGTTTTCAGAAAATTTATTTGCACTATCATTGTTTCTAGAAACATTTTTATATATGAAGCTTTCCTAAGTGCAGTCAAAACCAGTAATTTATTAAAGCTTCTCATAATCCAAAGCAAAGGTTTAATTTTCTGGTTTTGTTTAGTGTCACCATGTTCACATGACACATACTGCTCACACTGCATTTGCATATGTATAATTATCTAATAATACTGCTTGCTAGACAGTCAGACCTCTTATTTAGATAAAAGTAGATGTAGCCAAATATGAAGTGATGCACCTGAGGAAATCCTCTCCCACAAATTTACATAAAAAAAGCTTTGAGTAATGTATGGCAGTGTAAATGAACGGAACTACTTTGAGCATAGTACCTCAAGATTATTAAAAACACATTTCCATTGTTTTCTGAATGTGATTGAAAAGGATATTTTCTTTACTCCTCACTAAATTTTGTCTCACCTGTCTTTTGCCTCTCCTAGTGCTACTTTTCTGAGACCTGAAATGAATTTTTGAGATGCTTTCTCTATGAAAAAGAAATTAACTTTATATTCAGGTCAGCATTGCAGTCAGAGAAAAGCTATCCTGAGGTTATTGTTTTTCCATAATTGCTTCTCTCCTGGTTGTTTTTGCACAACTTCCCTCCCAGCTTTGCCTTATTCAGGATCCCTGAGGTAGGTAAAAGTCCCTTAAATTCAATGTGCAGAGTGCACCTCTCTTTATCCCAACCCACACTAGTGTGGGCACCTTGAGTCTGGTGGGGCTCATCCCAGCTGCCTTGCATTGCCTTGCATACATTATCACTGTTGGCCTCTGCATTTAGTGTGAGGTGAATCAAAGAGGCTGAGTAGTGCTGCCATTACCTGTTGTACAGCTCTAGGCAGTTAGGATGAGTGATGAAAGGGAAGCCTTCCTATTTCAGTGACCCCCTAATGCACCCAGTGTAGAAATATGTCCCATATGAGCTGTGTAAAAGGCAGTGATTTTTTTACCTGGGTTCTGTGGATCCCCAGAGGTGTGTGAAAAACTGGGGAGGCATGTGTAAATTCACAGCACAGGGAGTAATGCCACTTTCAGAAAATGCATAGGGCTACATTTTCCAGGCAGGTTGAAAATCATTGAATAGTCTGTATTTGGAAGAGAGTTCCCCTCAGCACAGTCAGGCAGGTGCACTTGTAGGATTCTTTTGCAGGAAATTCTGTAGCAGTCCTTCATCTTGTCTTACCCTCTGAGTACTGCTTTGTGGGCAAATGTGAAAAGGAATAGAAAAAGAGTGTACAATAAAGAACAAGTAGAAGTGGCAATCTTCGTTAAAAATGGAAGGTACATCTTGTTGATCTACACTCCTTTAGGGTATGTTTAATGATGTCTGGTTATTCAAACTTCAAGAGAGTAGTATTTGGAATAAAACATGGTTTATATTCATTATCATCACACCTTTCCTCCCCTCTCTGCTTCCCCTGTTGAGGCTGTATGCACTTTGTTTAATAATAGAAATTCTGATAGGGTTTCTAGAAGAAAGTCACTGAGATCACAGTTCATTCATAGCTATAACTGCTCTATACGTGCAGTGCTTTTTATTAATTTTTTGAAGCAGCAGTCAATTATTGAGTCCTCAGATTTTTTCCTCCTTTTTGAAGGGCCACTGGAAGGCAGTGCATTAAGATCCCCTCCAACAATAAAGATATCTGAGCAGCTCTGTCAGAAGAGTTCTGTATCCAATTATTTGCAAGCTCCTTGCAGATATGATTCTATGGAGTAAATGGAAAACATACTTCAGCCATTCTCTGCACTGATAGTAATTTAATAAAAATAAAAAGCTATTGATTTTTTTGTTATCTGTGTTAAAAGGCCACTGTAATATTGGCTTCACTCCACTGTTGGCAGAGTGTTCACCAGCCAGTAGATTCTTTACTTTTCCTGAGGCATCATTCATTAAATGCCATCTTAATGTGTACAGATGATTAGTTTAGCTGAAGTGGAGGAAGATTTATAATACCTTCCTGTTATTCTCTTAGTCAATTCACACATTAGCAGCATTTGCAGAGATTTATCTCCTATACTTTATGGTTTTGTTTCTTCCATTTCTTAAGTTAAATGTGTCCCTGAGTTTACTGAGCCAGGGCTTTGTGGGCAGGAGCTATGTTTGACAGGTACAGAAAATAGCATACTGTTTGCTAACTCTTATTGAAACAGCCACTCTGTGATGCTAACACCTATTTTAAGTGGCAGAGTGTCTCTTAAACTGTAATCTGAACCTCAGCTTGAATAAGGAGTTAAATCAGTAAAGGTGGACTCATGTTAAATGATTTTATCTGTCTAAAAGTGTGGATCTTCTCAAAACTAGACATTTAGAGATATACCTTCTCAAATACCATTCCTATCACCTATTGCCTTTAAAAGTTCCTTTTTATCTACATTGACCATAGCTAGAATCTAAACAATTCTTTAAATGAGAGCTGAATTTCAGATTACGAGAAACAGGTTATATGTTTTAATTCCATTTTAGGTGCACTTGTGTCTCCCCAAAACAGTGTTTTCTGTGATGCTGAAGAATAAGAATTTGAAATACATTTGTCAAGTATGATTAATACTGATACAGTCCAAGAACCTAACTGCCAACATATACGCAGGCACATCTTCATTTATCATTCTTTTGAAGATTTAGAGCTGTCGGTCAGGATCTGAGAGTCCATCTCTATCTCCAAACAAAAGCTATTTTCCAAAGGTAAAATAAAAAAAGAACACAGCATGTAGATTAAAATACCTGAATTTCAGTGTCCACCTATAGGTGGTCTAGGCGACTAAACTCCCATTATAGACAATGAAAGTTTAGCTGCTACAATCAGTGTAAAGCAATTCAGTAACTGTGTACTTCAGAGAGGGCTAAATTGTTCTCCAGGCTCCACTGACCAGGTTGGTACAACTGTAATGGGAGTCTACATACCTAACTCTCTTCTGTTCTATATCTTGCAACATTTTACACATCTGTCACATGCACATGGAGCTGGCAGTTAACATAGGATATGCATCATTCTGTAAATGCAGTTGGAAAAGAGGTGGATGTCCCAGGGTACCACAGTCACCATAGGTAACAACAGTCACCTGTGGTTAGGCAGCTGAGTCATACCCCTATATTGCAACTCCTAAATTTAACAGCTGCAGGCTGGAGCTGAATCCAACCCCTACTTATTTTGGAGGAAAGGAAGTTTTCAAGGGGGATGAGATTAAGTTTCATAAATATAGCTGTGCACTGATGTGTGGGATTGGTTATGCTATCCATATGACATCCTTCTTGGTTTTCCCTTGCAAAAGATATGGGTCTCCTAGCCCCACTCAGATAAGTGTCTTGGGCAACAGAATTATAGAATCACAGCATGGTTTGGGTTGGAAGGGACCTGCTTTTGGCTGGGATGGAAATGAATTTCTTCATAGTAGCTCGTATGGTGCTCTGTTTTGGATTTGTGATAAGAACAGTGTTGATAATACAGGGAAGTTTTAGCTATTGCTGAGCAGTGCTTACACAGAGTCAAGGCCTTTTCTGCTTCTCATACCACCCCACCAGTAAGGAGTCTGTAGGTGCACAAGAACTTAGGATGGGACACAGCTGGGATAGCCAACCATACCGTATGATATCATGCTCAGCAATAAAAGTCAGGGGAAGAAGGAGGAAGGAAGGACATGTGGAATTATGGTGACTGTCTTCCCAAATAACCATTGTGCATGATGGAGCCCTGCTTCCCTGGAGATGGCTGAACTCCTGCCTGCCCATGGGAAGTAGTGAATTAATTCCCTGTTTTGTTTTGCTTGCATGTGCAGCTTTTGATTTGCCTATTAAACTCTTTTTCTCAACCCATGTGTTTTCTCACTTTTCCTCTTCTGATTCTCTCTCCCATCCCGCCAGACAGTGAGTGAGTGAGCGGCTGTGTGGTGCTTAGTTGCCAGCTGGAGTTAAACCACAACAGAAGCTCTGTTTGAGTGGTAGCCTCCACTCATCCCAGGCTAGCCTGTCTAAATGGATGGTTCCTGGCTGCTGCAAAGTGCAGCCCTTGCCTGGTCTCTGCCACCAGAGAGATGATCTGATGATCTCAAAGCACTGCCTAATAAGTCCTTTTAATTCCCTGGAGACCTTGAGCTGCCTTTGGGCATCTTAAATATTATGACAATATTCATGCAACTGAATCACATCCTGGTTTGTCACTAATTTTGCTGAGAAGAAAAAATATTCCTATCAGGAAAGACTTTGTATTTTAAGAACCACTAGTTTGAGTGATTTTACTGATGATGTTCTCCATTCTGTGGTTTTCTGAACCATCACTTTAACACTAGGAACATTTGTTACCAAAGCAACACAGTGAGGCAGCCTTACAATAATATGATGCACTTTACCTGTACTTGACAGATGGATTTTGGCTGTTCAGCTCCAGTGGCAGAGATAAAGACATTTTGAGTAAACACTTGGCCTCCAAATTCCTGTCTATTTTAGTGGGGCCAAAATTTCAGTTTTTTTCTGCAAGGGAAGTGGACAAACTAGTTTGGTATTTGTACCAGGCGAGATACTGGCTTGGGGTGTAGTAAAATAATGCAGATATGATAAAAAAATGCAAAAGTGATAGTAATACTAGAATCCACCTCATGATTAAGGGGATAACAATCCTACTATAAAAGAAGAAAAAAAGAAAGAAGATAACAGTATTTAGCTAGATTTCTCAACATTTATCGTTGGAATAGGAATTAGTGACAAGTCTCAGCACTGCTGTGCACAGCTCCTGCAGAGGCAGAGTATGTATAGTCACATTTACTGCTTTGAAAGTGAAGAAATAGCTCTAGTTGTAATAGGTGATTCACAGTTGACATTTCCATCTCTCTTCTGGCCCATGTGTAAGAAAATGCATATACCAGCTTGTTGGGGAACTGCATTGTTCACTGAGGCATAATGAAGTCTCTCAACTGTAACTAAAAATGTGCCAATAAATCTTCCACAGTAGCCATAAAATTGCTTCATGTTGACATTGAAGCCAGCAGCAAAGGTCACACTTACAATGCCACATGAAACATATGAAGCCAGAGCTTCCAAGCTGGGTATCCTTCAGTGCTGCCAGTGCCCTCATAGGGCAGTTGCAGACATGTTTCACCACTCAACTCTTCAGAGAGTTTCAAGCAAAGGGAGAGGCACATCTAACAACATTCATGTACTCAGTTAATCTCAAGCTCGATGCTCTTGTGAACAACGTCACTCATAGGTTTGATTCAGCTAAATACACCACCATCAGGTATGAGCCAAATGATGACATCAGTCTTATGTTCAGACCCACTGTATGTTGATGGTTTTGTGCGTACATCCTGACCAATCAAATATAGCACCACACAGTCCTCCAAATGGAAATCACAGAATCACTAAATCATAGAATGGTTGGAAGGGACCTCTGGAGGTCATCTTGACCAATGCCCCTCCTCAAGCAGGGCCATTGAGAGCCAGTTGCCCAGGACCATGCCCAGACAGCTTTTGAATATCTCCAAGGTGGGAGACTCCACTACTTCTCTGGGCCAGTGCTCAGTCACCCTCACAGTAAAAAGTGTTTCCTGACATTCAGAGGGAGCCTCCTGTGTTTCAGTTTGATTTCAGTTGCCTTATTGTGATCAGGACATATTTGGTTATCTCTAGATAGAAGCTGGCACATGTGGTACTAGAAAGCCTGTTGTGACAATTGCTGTGATGAGTTATGCAAAACCCTATGTGTAGTATTGTTAGTCCTGAAATGACACCACCAATATGGGCCCTAGTATATACCTCATTCTAGAAAAATGGCTTGTCCAATTTATAATATTGGGCATTGGTTCAGCTCAAGGTCATAAAAAATCACATCCAGTGTTCCCTGAGAGAAGCTGTGACTACTGTAAACATGAGGAGTACCTTTCCATCTTGTATGTGGGAAATCAGTGATCACACTCTGTAATTTATGCGTGCTGGCACTGGACACACTTACCATGCATGTTATGTCTGTGTTTCAGAATCTGGGCTTTTTCCTCCAGAAACTTGTGAATGTCCTTTTCCAATCGTGTTGTTGATATCAGTAAAACAAAATAATATATACATTTCTATCAAGGTGCACATAACCTATGCTGACTACTGCATCCCCAGTTAATAGTTCAGGTACAGCCCAGTTTCAGCCAGTTATCCATGAATTTTCCCACAATTTCATGCCTCTTCTACCAGTGAGGCAGCTGTTATGACACACCGAGGGGAGCCCAAGAGCTAACCACCATGGGTGTTACTAGAGATGCCCACTAGGATCAGATGGACACAGTCAAAAAGGTCCAAAGAGATGCATATTATATGATCTGACAGTAAAATGATATGAATGCTAGCCCTCAGATCATATAGTCTCAGCATTTATAGGGAAAAAACACAAACACAGGGGGTGATTTTTTTACCAGATTCTAAAATAGTGTAATATTTGGCATATATAGTCATTCATTATCAGACCATACTCTGGTCCTGCTACTGTCAAACACATACGTAATGACAGCTGTCTTTTACTTCCTGTCGCATTGTGAATTTTCATGAGGAAAGATAGTGAAGGCTTTCATAACCTAACATAGCAATGGTCAAATTGTGAATTTCCTACACAGTTCAGTTGTAAGCCTACCCCTTTTTGTAAAGGGCTCTCCTGTTTTCATCCCTAAAAGTACACTAAAAAGTAGTAAGAAGTGTTTAGAACCATTCCTACAGCATTTTAAATAGAAAGTGAAGCTTTCTTTTCATTCTTTTATGTCTGCTAGCTGTTTACTTCATTGAGGCAAGGTATAATTTCTATGAAAGATGACATATAACCCAGTTTTATAGGAATACCTTGGATTTGCCATATAATCTCAGTGTCCCAGGAAAACTGATAGGAAAAAAATGGTATGACAGCCTTTTTTCTTTTTTGCCTTGCTACTGTGGCAGAAGCTGTTAGACCCATCAAACTGATAATGAGCAACATACTTTCCATTAGCCTATAACCATGAAAAGAAAACCTTCCCAATTACTGTTCAAATTCACTACCTTCCTTTGCTTTAACCAATTTCCTTACTATTTTAGTCTTTTTCTGGTGTGTAGTGTATTTTTCTAGCACATTCCCAGTTAGAAGGGAGTACTTGTGCCTCACTCTGGCCTTCTTTCTTTTTCAATATTTTTCTCAACAATTTTTCCTTTGATTGCAGCCAGTAATCAGCCAGCAACACCCTGCTTTGGTCTATTCCCTAGTACTTCATTGCATATACCTATTATGTTGCCAAAGGACTTTTGTTACGTTATTGTTCAGGCTTCTTTCAAGGTCTGTGCAATAACTGTTAACTGTCAATAGGATAGTTTGCTACTGCAGTACTTATCATCCGAAAGTAAATGTAGTTTGATAACCAGTCACCAAAAACGTAATAAAAATATGTAATAAAAATATTTGCTTTATCTAGAGGATCTCATTTTTATTTTAAAAAATGATTATTCTCTGATAAACATCATTTTTTCACTGTTAATTAAACTTTATTAATTTTATACCTTTCTCCTCAGAGTGAGTAGGCAGCAGTATAGACACATCTGATGAGATTCAGTTTACCCAAATTTAGACCTCAGAAACATGGTTAACTAAATCTAAGGTAGCCCTCCACAGCTCCCATCAAAGTCTTTGGTGAGAAATAGGCTTTTCTGGAGCATGACTCATCTGACTTATTTTAGACTTCTCCTTCAGGATGAGGTGAATCACACCTAAGTGACTCCCTGTGCTGATTATAAAAGACGCTTAAGGTGACTGGATCAGTCAAATCCCATCTCTTCTGTCCATGTTGAGCTTCATGGATGATTTGCACGATTGCAGTTCAGCACTAACTCAACATCTGAACTTGGCAATTGAATCACTGGCGTTCAAAATGGAAGAGCAGAGGAAAGTTTTGCTTTCTTCGCTTGTTTCTGAATACACAGATAAGACAATTATCTCTAACACGGGGGATTATATCTTTAAACATAAATTATAAGCTCTTTTAGGTGCATGACACAGGTATACATCCTTCAGAATCACAGTGAACAGCAAATGATAATTAGCTTTGATAATCAAGTCAAATGTTTGTAGGTCTAAATGGTAGAATTGTAAATGCATTAAATACTTTTCCTGGAAAAGGATAACAGAAGCTTTGCCAGATGCAGTGAAACAAAACAAGGGACGGTTTTGAGGGTGCTTAATAGGGATCATAGGAAAAAGGACATTACCTGTGACCCCTAGGGTGAGGTTTGCACCCAGGAAGACAGTACTGGGAAAGTCTGATACACAGAGTTCTGAAATAATCTGTTGTTGGCTTTTTTTTTTTTTTTTTTTTTTTCCCCCAGTAAAATGTAATGGCTATTTGAGCTTCAAGAAAGCATGCAGGTAGAAAATGCCTGTAGTCCACCTACTGCTTTTAAGAAACAAAATTTGTAAGAGCAAATTATATTTTCCTTAGTACAGACCTTCAGCAAACACTCTTAGTAAACTTTTGGAGCTAAAAGAAAACATGTAATCTGCATTTCTGTGAAGTAAAATATTTGTGCGCAATCATGGAGTCTTTTTTTTTGGTTTTTTTTTTTTTTTTAAAGAGCAAACCATGAATGGAGGGAGTGTCACCCAAATCTTATGTGAATAGGATTAGCTCAGAAACTATTGTGACAATCTTCTTGAAGCACAAAAACTGTATCAGAGAACTTCACAGTATATGCTCAGTATAGCCTGTAAATGTTTCTTAAAATGCTTGAAGAATCTTCTTGGAGCAGAGCAGTACCAAGTCTAGAGGGTTTATTACAAAATCTCCTAGCCCTAGGCACTGGTATAGTGGTCCATTTACTGAAACTCATCTCTACGCATAGGCAGGTTATAGATGTGTCAAATTAATTAGGAAAAGGATCTGTTCCAGTGAAAGTGCCCGTGACTGTCCCACATGGGCGTAAGTCCCTGTTCTGGTGTTGCTACGTTCAGTGTATGAACATACATACAAACGGCAACATATGTACAAATATACATACAAACAGCAACACCTCATGGAGGCCCAAATTCTCCTTCACCTGGTCAAGTATATTTTTTCTCTGGATAGCCCTACTGGGAAAATTAGGACACCTAAGAATCATCCCTTTAGGACTACTACTCTCTTGCCTCCATATTGCTTCTCCTGCCTCCACTTCCCTCTCCACACAAATTTTCACTAATTTCACTAATTTCTTCAAAGACACTACAGCTACTCTATAGCTTTTGATTTCTCTCTTTTCCTACTACTCCTTCCATTTCTCCTCCTATCACAAATATAAACCTCTCATTTGCTTTTCACCATTTTGCTTCCATGTTATCTCCCAGTCTTCTTGCACTCTGCTGAGAGTATTTCTCCATTTTCCACATTTAAGAAGCCCACCCACAATCCTCACTAACTTTTTAACCCCTTTCCAGACCTTCCTTTCTCTCCATTCCTAAGGTCATTATTCTAAACTCTCTTCTGACTTCATCCCATCTCCAATCTCTGTTCCATCTCTGACATATCTCTAAAACTTCTCTCACCAAGGCCTTTGATGACTGCAGCTGCATCTCAGATCCAGATGCAGTCTTTCTTATCTTTTTCAAATTATCGGGCACTTGCAGCAGGTTCAGTCAGGGTTTTCTACCTGAGTTCTTGCCCTTCCCTGGGGACTCTGTCCTCTCTGGGCTTCTCTCCTAACTCTTTAATCATGTTTTTTGGGAGACAATTCCTTTAATGTCCTCTGGCTTTTTGACAGCTGTTTTATGTCCCTATCTGCATACATTGTCTTTGGATAATTTTGTCAGAAAATTAACTCAGCTCCAGTCTCTAAGAAGACATAGACAAAGAAACAGATTTTCTCCTGTCCAAACTAAAATCCTGTTTTCTTTCCTTGGTGCCCCATTCTGAATATTCAATGATCCACTTCACTTACCTGGACTAAACATAAACTCATTTTCTCTGGGCCACTTGGCAGATGTGTGTCCTGTTTGTTCAGACTTTAGTCAGTGGGGTTATGGCTGATGACTGGAGTGCTGCAGCAGTATGACAATTCAAATAAAAAATAGCCGTAGAGTTGAACTAGATGAAAATAAATCAATATTGAAATGAACCTCGCATTATTTGGGAGAACGTGAACATAGAGAATATTTATTGGCATTAAAAAATCCACATTTGAGTAAATTATTCCATCTAGCTGAGACAACATCTTTAACACTTCAAAAAACAAGCTTAAAGAGAATAGGTTTTGGTGATGTCAGATGAAAACATTTTATGCAAATATTGACCAACAGTACTGGATGACATGCATGCTAGGTTTTGAATACAATTTGGAAAACAAATCATTACTAATAATTTGTTTTGTTTTTTTGCACTAAATTTTAACACTAAATTTTACACTAATTTTAACACTAAAATTTAAAGCTATATACTAATAAATAATACGGGCTTATTAAGCAAGTGTGTTGGTCAAACTAAATTTCTACCTACTTTTTCATTGTAAAATCAGTAATGTGAATACATTTACACATGATCAAGTAATTGTGAGGGGATAAAACCGCACATAAGCTTGCAGTGATTGTGTTGGGTAAACCATGGCTTTACCTGTATCTACTGATACTTCCTCTTTTCAGTTACTTGATACTTCATGAAAATGTTCACAGCTAGGCTGTGTTTTCTTAAGAAGTTAGAAATGAGACTGATGTGTTTATGTCCATATTCACCCATGCAGGAAAGTACTGGAAGAAGGACAACATTATTCCATCTTAATCTTCTATGGGGTTCTATTATTTACCATGTAAGAACAGATTCTCTTTAATGTCCCATCTGTAGAAAAATGACAGGTTCTTCTTCATTGCCATCTTTTTATTTCCTATATATGTTGAAAATAGTTGTGGGTGAAGGAATGCTGACTGTTTTGATGTTAAGAAAGAAAAACCTCCACTAATTCACTCTGAGTAAAGTACACTAAATGTATATTTTAAATGTGTGGGTTTTTTTTATAGCTGGTCTGTTAGTTTCTCAAGTTGTCTTATGTAAAATGAGGCAACACTTTGTTGCTTGAATTTCTGTAACTGCCTGGCTTCTGTCTTCAAAAGGATGGATTCTCTTACATCTGGAGCACTTTTAATTGGATAATATAACTCAGTGTTGTAACATAGAAAAGCAAAATTCCATCTCAATGGTTTGAAATTAGAATCATAGAATCATTTAGTTTGGAAAAGACCTTTAAGATCATCAAGTCCAACTGTAAACTTAACACTGCTGAGTCCAACACTAACCTGTGTCTCTAAGCACCACATCTACACGTCCTTTAAATACCTCCAGGGATGATGACTCCACCGCTTCCCTGGTCAGCCTGTTCCAATGCTTGACAAATCTTTCAGTAAAGAAATTTTTCCTAATATCCACCCTAAACTCTCCATGGTGCAACTTGAGGCCACTTCCTCTTGTCCTATCACTTGTTACTTGGCAGAAGAGACCAACCCCCACCTCACTACAACCTCCTTTCAGGTAGTTGTAAAGAGTGATAAGGACTTCCCTCAGCATCGTGTTCTCCAGGCTAAACAACCCCAGTTCCATCAACATCTCCCTGTAAGGCTTGCACTCCAGACCCTTCACCAGCTTTGTTGCCCTTCTTTGGACAGTCTCCATCACCTCAATATCTTTCTTGTAGTGAGGAGCACAAAACTGAACCCTGTACTTGAGGTGTGGCCTCACCAGTGCCGAGTACAGGGGCACAATCTTTTCCCTACTCCTGCTGGCCACACTATTCCTGATGCAAACCAGGATATTATTGGCCTTCTTGGCCACCTGGGCACACTGCTGGCTCATGTTCAGCTGGCTGTTGACCAACAGCCCCAGGTCCTTTTCTGACAGGCAGTTTTCCAGCCACTCCTCCCCAAGCCTGTAACGTTGCATGGGGTTGTTGTAACCCAAGTGCAGGACCTGGCACTTGGCCTTGTTGAACCTCATACAACTGGCCTTGGCCCATCAATCCAGCCTGTCCAGATCCCTCTGTAGAGCCTTCCTACCCTCAAGACGATCAACACTCCCACCCAACTTGATGTCATCTGCAAACTTACTGGGGGTGCACTTGGTCCCCTCATCCAGGTTATTGTTAAAGATACTGAACAGAGCTGGCTTCAATACTGAGCCCTGGGGAACACCACTTGTGACTGGCCACCAACTGGATTTAACTTCATTCACCACAACTCTTTGGGCCCGACCATCCAGCCAGTTTTTTTACCCAGAGAAGCATACACCTGTCCAAGCCCTGAGTAACCAGTTTCTGCAGGAGAATGTTGTAGGAAGTGGTGTCAAAGACTTTACTAAAGTCTAGGCAAACAACACCCACAGCCTTTCCCTCCTCCACTAAGCACATCACCTTGTCATAGAAGGACATCAGGTTAGTCAAGTAGGATCTGCCTTTCATAAACCCCTGCTGACTGGACCTGATCACCTTGTTATTCTATCAAATTGTTTATTCATTAGAAATTTAATAAGCCCATTTGGTAGCTATTAATTCATGTGACTATTAAATGCTGGCTATTAAAAACTATAAAAGCATTTATGCTTAATGATATGTTTCAAACTAAGTTTAGTAACATAACATTTTTAGTATCACTCAATGGGATATACTAGTACTGTCTGCTGAGCCACTGGATATCTCTGTTTCTCTGATTCAAAGCGTGTGAAAACTTTTATCTGGAACAATCTAATAACAGGTTTTAAAAAATTCTATTACCTTTAATTAACTTGGTGTCATAATTCACTTCTGTATTCAAGAAAAAACTCAGTTCGTGGTATTAAGATTGTTGGGGCACTGCTCTCAGAGCCAGAACTTCAGCTAAAGTAAATTATGTGGTTTGAAGGAATTATGCAGATATTTACCATTTAAGGGTCTAGCTTTTGGCTTCCATCTTCTAGAGTCATTGCTTTCTGTGGGCTTCCTGGCATTCACCTTAATCAAGAGCAGGTGAGGAATGAAAGCACTCAGATGATATTATATCTGTGCTTATAAGGCTTTCCACAGCATAGTTTAATGGTTGTAGTAAATATCTTTTTAGTCTAATAATGTCAAATGATTCAATTAATACATATGGATAAAAAGGTAGGCAAAATTTGTAAAATTGTACATATCTGTGAAACCATCTTTAGCTGACACAGTTCACACTGTCCCCACTGATGTTAACCAATTGTAGACTATCTGAAGCTCTGAATGCTGAATATTACATTTATGTGGAAGTTAAAAATAAATCTGCTATAAATATAAATTTTGAGCATCATGCTGTTTTGAAGTTGCTATGCTTTTCAGTGGCTTTGTGTTCCAATCAGTTTGTTAGAATGATTAGTATGACAGTTTCAAGCTTCAAGGCACAGAGGAAACATCCTTTTAGCATTTTACTCTTGAATTATACCACCCTTTATCTCTCACAGTCCTAAATGTAGAACAATTTTATTGTGAAATCAGGCAAAATCATGGCAAAATCATCAGATCTCATATGTGGTTTTTCTTTTGGGGGGGGGGTAGTTTTTTTTTAATCTGGTAGTGATATTTTTAAGAGCTTGTATCCATAGCAACCAAATAGGTTTTAAAGGCTGCAAGTAGTTCAACAGTCTGTTGAACTGACAAAATGGCATGCTGCAGACAAAACGGCAACATAATTGTATGCCTTTTGGGACTGCTGCATGAAGGGATGGGCTCTTTTTGTTTGAGGCACTTTTGACCTTGAATATGGAAATAGTTGTTTTTTTTTTTTTTTCCCCCAGACATGGGTATAAAATAAAGTGTCTGTAAATACTAAAATAAATGCTGCTGCAAGTGGCATTGTAGACAGTATTGTGAGTCCTAGATTTGTATCACTGCAATCTCTGCCGTGGATGTGTTTGAGCTGCCAGGGAGAGTATGTCCAAACTGGATGCTGTGGGGTGCTGGGGGCCACCACAAGGACAGGTTTCTGTCCCACCTGGCAATAGCACTGCAGGCAGGGTGCCCTGGGGGCTGCCCCTGGGTTGTGCTAGTGAACTCAGTGAGCTCAGTACATGCCACAGCACCTTGAGCACCGAGCAAGGCAACTTGGGTGCTGTCAAAGAGCCAGGACAGTGGGCAGTGTGGTGGCCTTAAGGTTCTCAGTGGCTGGGGTCGGGGACCAGGGACGGAAGACAGTGCTGCTGACATGGCTCCTGAAAGGCTCGGTTAGGGACATCCAACATGCCTTGTGCTCTTTGATTGTCTGTTACTGGAAGAGCTGGGTATATATATAAATTTTTTTTTTATTCTACAATACATTCAACTGTGTTATGAATGTAGGTGATCAATTAAAAATCTGGCTCCTTCAGTGAGCATGATCCTGGGATTTTCTGGTCTGCAAATCTTTGTGATTGCTTTTTTTTACTTGACTGTCAGTATTTGAGGGAAAGTCATAAGTCTAGCTATATGTTTTTCTAATTCTTTCTCCTGGCTAATGTAATTTTTTTTTTCCTGATCTCCAAACTAAAATCCAGTATTTTCACCATATTTCTCTTTTCCCTTCTGGAGGATTAACTCCTTCTTTCTGCTTCTGGTTCATCAGTGAAGACTGTCCTGGGAGCACAGAGGAGGGTTTAAGTGCTAGGCTGCTGAGACTACTTAGTTTCCAGAGAAAGAGCCTGTGGTAAATGTAGTGTTGCAGCCAGATTTTTAATAAAAATCCGTTGGGTCCATTGCTTTAATCCCTATAGGGAAACTCTATTTATTTTGTTTTATATCTCAGGCTAAGTATCAGATCCACTTCTAGCTTGCAGAAACTGAAAGGGAGGTGGAGGTGTAAGGAAATTAATATTATACCTACATCATCAATTAATCCTCTTGAGCTTTTTTAAGTCCATTCTTTCCCTGTAGACATCTTTACCTGGAAGCCTTCATGGAGAGGCAGGTTTAGACTGACCTCTGAAACATTCTTGAGGGTAAGAGACTGAGTGTCCCACCAGATTCTTGTTCACCTGTGATGAGTAGACAAGACCTGGTCTGATTAAGCACGTGACAGTCTATATTCCGAACAGGTACTCTGAGTTCAGCCCTCCTTCAGCATGTTGGGGATGTAGTAGACCCATGTTCAAGTTGGACAATACCCAACAGCCTGGCTGAAAAGTGCCCAGGCCATGTGACTGGCATGCTTACATATATCACTGAAGATGTTTGTGTTCCATGGTAGGTGGAGCTAGGATTTTCCAATAGCTGTTCTCTGTAAGTGGGAGGTATCTGAGGCAAGAAGCAAAAGCCTAGTGAACTCTAGCATTTTGGAATAAAGATGAACCCTGCAGTAAAACAACTGAAACGGAGGCATCTAGGCAAAGAATTGACCACTTAATACCACTTTTTTTTTTTTTTCATTTATTTTCTTGAAAGCAAGAAGGAGGACCTGGAGAAAAGAAGAAGCGAGGATGAATATTATTCAGTCACCACTAAGAAATTCTAATCTAAGATGTTAAGTTAGGGAAGGCATCTATAAGTACCTAGAGGAATACAGAGTCCTAATCCAACTATCTCCTCTTAAATTCTTAGATTCAAGAGTTTATTTAAATAGGAGATTGAAATAATCTGTATATTTATCTTTGTGTGTGCATAGCTTGTAGTAAGATAGGGTCTGGCGACAGGAAGATATCGGGCTGTACGGAAAGGTAAGACACCCCCCTCTCTCTCCTAGTAGCCAATAGCATTTAGCCTGTGATGTAAGCAGGCGGAAGTGACGTTGTGAACCCACACCATATAATGCTATGTTGCACATCAATAAACGCCATTTGCAGCATCCTCATATTGGTGTCAGTGCTCATTTGGCCCAGAGACGGGGTGAGAGTTTGTCTCTGTGCCTCCTCGACTGGACGGGACGTTGCGGGATAACAACTGCAACAATAGCTCTATATTTGGTGTTGGGTAAACAGTAGAAAACTGTAGGTAGGTAACTCAGTCACTAAACTATAGGACAAAAGTATATAAAATATACATTTTTTTCTTGTCCAGCCCCATGACATATTCATATATATATATATATGTATGCATATACATATATATGTATGCATATGCATATATACATACACATATAGCTGCAGGTAATTTTGCTTGGGTTTGGGATGAAGTTCCTCAAGCCAAGTGACTCTGTGTCCATAAAGACTCCAAAAGTCTGTGCCAGGATTCTTCCTTACTTCCCTGTAGCCCACTGCCTGTGCTTCCCCAGGGGTGCATCTCCACTCCAAAGTCCAGACATGAGTGTACTCATAGACTTGGTGCTCAACTGAAAAAAATTTGAGCTGCAGCATAAACTTGAGACATAAACATGACATAGTAGCAAATGCAATCGAGGTGAATACATTCCTGTTGTGTTCACAACACTACAATTCTTTTGTATTTTTCTATTCTGTTAGCTTTGATTCTGTCTGCAATGTCTTTATAGCAGCCTTTTTCCATTCAGCCTGTTCCTTGCAGAATGCCCTTGTGTCCTGATTGTACCGATGAACTTAAGGCTGTTCTCAGAAGATAGATCAATTGCCTGTCACATATTCACAATTAGTTCTTGAGGTCACAACAACCGCCTGCAAGCATACGGAGAGTGCTAGCAAGCATAAACAAGAGGTGGGTTGTAATAGTCACCGACAGAGCAATACATCTCTTTGGTCTGATGTCAGCAGATGGATCATTCATTACACTCTGAAAAAACTGATGCAAAATTGTGTGGAGCAAACTGAGGGTATAGCAAAACAAATGCATGCAGCAGTACCAGATGGACATATGTATTTCTCAGAATTCCCCTTTTTTAATATAACAAAACAGATGACTATAGTTATCTTGTCTTTAGTACTTTACAAATGCTTTGCTTCCAACCTGTTATGACTTTTCTGTCAGTACCAACTGTCAGTAGAAATTACCTCACTTGACTTTAAACCCATAACAGTTAGGTATGATATTTAAGCTGGCTGAAGGTGACACTTGGCTCCTACAGACTCTGTGAGTGCATCTGCAGAGGAAGCTCAATCTTGCCTTTTACAGATAGCTGTCTTAAAAAGAGACAGATTGCTATCCTGAATCACCTCTTTGTTGAATATATAGGGATTCTAAACATTAGCTTAAGGTGATATGATTAATTTTTAGATGGCTGATTATAAAGAGCAGGAATCCTGTCTTAAAGACCCACATGAAGCCTCCCATGCATTACTGTTCTCATCTATAGCTTTCAGTTAGCAAAAGCAGAGCTTAACTGTTCTGGGTCTTTTAAAAAGGATGTAAGTATCTTGTTTATTTTGGGGATCATAACTGTTTAACAGCCCTGTCCTAGACTCTTAAGTGTATCTGTTTTGCACCAGGAGGTGCTGGTCTATTATGATCCCAGTAAGAAAGGTATTCAGACTCTACAAGGTGTTGTGTGAAAGGGGTGATAAAGCAATTTAGCAGGAAACAAACCCCCTTGCATTCCAACTCACCCTCAGATAACTGGAGGAGCTGGGGGTGGCTAGGCTTAAATCCTGAGTGATGCTCAATTGAGCACTACGGGTCTGACAACGGCAGACTCACTCGATAGTGCACTGCACTCCTGAACCAATGACATATGTACTCACACAGCTAAACCTGCAGCATTTAGTGGCATCCTGTTGGGCATGGGGTTGGTGTGGCTGGTTATGGACAGTCACAGTTCGATGTGACACTACAAGCCCAGACACACCAGTGCCAGATTCACTCAATAGTGTCCCGCACCCGTCGGCCAGTCACGACCTCATCAGGTGACAGCCCAGTAAGAAATAGTGCAGCAAGTCTGTAAGCAAATAAAAAATCTTTAATAGAGCAACAGGATTAATACAGATTTGCATGGTTTGCTGGTGATAAACCACTGTCTGCAGAAAGAAATTCTTGTACTAAAGTTACAAATTATTAAAAAGCTATTAATTACTAAAATGTGACAAGTTACTACAAAGCGCTAAGTTGGTAAAATAATTCTCTAGAGATTTTCTAAGTCTCCAAGAAAGATCCTTGGCTAAGTCCAAGTCTTATCCGAGGGCGTCCCAATGTGGGGGAAGAGAGGCTCAAGAGTCAGAGGTCTGCAATGGAGTCGTCCCTGATTGGTCCATGATGATATCTTCCCTGACAATGATGGTGTCTTCCCTGACCATGATGATATCTTCCCTAATTCCCTCTTTTCTTTGGGCTATTTTTATACTATTTTTTACTGGCAAGGTGGAGCTTCAGCGACTCTAGTCATACCTTTACGGTGATTGGCAAAAGACACTTCCGTTCCCCTTTTATGGCAGAAGTTACCAAAACTTGGAGTGCATGCTCCGTAAGGGGGAAAGAAGGGGCTCAGTGGTCTGGAGTTATGTTTTTGTCCATTTTGTTTTGTCATAATTCAAGGTCCACACAAAGAGGGGGTATTTGTCTAAGGGGTGCCAGGTGTCAACCCAGGGTTGTTCGTAGACAACACATCAAGTCTTGTGGCATGCTGTGATCAAAATGAGAGTTGGAAAAACAAGCCTCCACTGTCTCCCATCTCTTGTTTTTCCTTGATAAGCAGCAGGCCTAGTAGGGAGGTAGCCTTGGAGAAGGTTCTTTGCATGCCAGTTGTATTTTTCCTCTGGGATCTTCTTTGACATTATACCTTTCCTTTAGTGTGTGGACACAGCCATTTTCTGATTTTTAGTTACCCCCAGTAATTACTCCACATAAGGTATTATTTAAAATGTTATTTATTAGTGCTAATGTCGTAAGGAGAGAAGAGTAATCTTACATCCCTTTAGATGCTAGGAAACCCAGTTAGAGCAGCACTGAAGGGTCTTCTGATCTGTGTACAGACTTTGCCCATGGAAGAAGTTGTCCCATTTTGATCATTTGAGCTGTTATAGAATTTCCTTACAAGAAAACAACTCTATTCATTATTTCTACTGTCAAGCTTGGGAACTTCTTGCTGTACTTTTAAATACAGATGAGGTCAGGCTGGTGGCATAATCCCCGGTACCAAGTAGAAGCTGCCTGCAGTTTCCTCTCTTGCAGCAAGCTGGTTGAGTTTAATCCACAGCCAAATGCTTTTTGCAGCACAACATTGCCTGAAGGCCAGGCTGGATTTGCAGAACAGTGAAGCACAGCACAGCATGGGCTTGGACCTGCTCAGGTTAACTGTTATGTGGATCATTAAGTCCTCATTGGTCTTACAGTTAGGACCACTATATTTTCAGAGCATCTTCTACGGAGCTCATGCAAGCAGTATTTGTATTTGGCTTTTTTGGAAGCTTTGTAAAGTTTGTTAACTCTGCATGTATGTTACTTCAGGGCATTTCTGCTAAAATACCTTGTTCCTCTATTGTATGTCCTGGGCTCTTTATTGAACATCTGCCTTTCTGCAGCAACCTGGTGCACACTAAACTTCTGAGGCATCAGCAAAACTCCATGCATAGTGCCTTTGTGAAGGAAGTTTAAAACATTGCAATAGCGAATTGACAGCTGGGAGTGATGCACAGAGCAGAGATCCAGGCTGGTTGTTTTAGCCCAGCATAGGAAAGGTATGTTCTAACACAACCTTTATGTCAGACTTACTGCCAGGAAATGAGTTCTGTGCTGAGCTATATACGCCTGCTTTTATGAGAGTCTCAGAATAACTTTTTGCGTCGAACTGATATCTCTTCCTGGAAGGCAGGTTCCATTTAAGATACTTTTGTGTCTCACACGCTCCAAATTACAGACCTGCACCCTTAAAGGTTGTGAGTTAATGGTGCTGGGACTTTTGAAATGCTACTTTCCCACTTAACTGATTCAATGAGTAAATAGTTTTGCTCCCAGTGAAAGATCAGATACTATTATTGTACATGATAGTATTTGTACCTTGGAGACAAGAATTATGGCAGATGCTGAACAAATACAGATATTTCCTGCTCTGAAGAGTACTGCTGTGGTATTTAGTTAGGAGACAGAAATTCTTCTGAAAGGACAAGCCTCTTCTATTACAGAGGCTTATTGTCTGAAAATCTGCTTTTTGAGAGAGTAACTTGAAGAAAAACATCCTCAGGGCCTCAGGATATTTCTAACTCTAGACAGAGTTGTTTCTACTCACTGCAGATCAAATGAAAAGGTCACATCAGTGCCTCTGGAGGGGTCTTGTGAGACTGATGATGGGGCAAGGCCAGGAAACACTGCAGCAGAGGGCGTTCACCTGTTACCTAGACTCCTGTCAAGCAGAAGACAGTGCTGTAATTATGTTTTTCAGAAGATGTGGCATCCCCTTGCAAAGTGCTGCCATTCAGCAAGACCTAGACAGGCTGGAGAGTTGGGCAGGGAGAAATTTAATGAAATACAACAAGGGTAAGTGTAGAGTCTTTCATCTGGGAAAGAACAACCCCATGTACGAGTATAGGTTGGGACAGACCTGTTGGAGAGCAGTGTAGGGGAAATGGATCTGGGGGTCCTGGTGGACAGAAGGATGACCATGAGCCAGCATTGTGCCCTCATGGCCAAGAAGGCCAATGGCATCCTGGGGTGCATTAGAAGGGGTGTGGTTAGTAGGTCAAGAGAGGTTCTCCTTCCCCCTCTACTCTGCCCTGGTGTGGTCGCATCTGGTATATTGTGACCAGTTGTGGGCCCCGCAGTTCAAGAAGGACAGGGAACTGCTTGAGAGAGTCCAGCGCAGAGCCACCAAGGTGATTAAGGGAGTGGAGCATCTCCCTTATGAGGAAAGGCTGAGGGAGCTGGGTCTCTTTAGCTTGGAGAAAGAGGAGACTGAGGGGTGAACTAATTAATGTTTATAAATATGTAAAGGGTGAATGTCAGGAAGAGGGAGCCAGGCTCTTCTCAGTGATGTCCAACGCTTGGACAAAGGGCAATGGGTGCAAGCTGGAGCATAGAAGGTTCCATGTAAACATAAGGAAAAACTTTTTCACTGTGAGAGTGACAGGACACTGGAACAGGCTGCCCAGGGAGGTTGTGGTTTCTCCTTCTCTGGAGATATTCAAAACCCACCTGGATGTGTTCCTGTGTGGCCTACTGTAGGTGATCCTGCTCTAGCAGGGGGGTTGGACTAGATTATCTTTCGAGGTCCCTTCCAACCCCTAAAATTCTGTGATTCTGTGATTCTGTGAAAGTATGATGTCTGGGATGCCAGCAAGGACATCAAGCTGGTCCTAAGTAAAAGTGAAAAAAATCATCTAGATGTGTTGCCTTCAGAACCTGCGGTCTGTCTGCAGTGGGAGAAGGCTTGAGAAGACACCATGCAGCTTTCTGTTGGTGACTTGAGGGATCGCTAAATTTATGAAGAAGGTTTAGCATGGATCAAACAGATTGAATTAGAGTTGAAAGGTCACTTTCACAGCAGTGGGAGAGACTTGGCCAGTGTCATCTTATGATATCAGAAAGTGCAGGGTAGAGTACAGCTGTGTATGCACGCCTGGAGGACTGTAAACCACTCACAGTATGGTCTGCGTGATCACAACACTTGCCTTTTGATCTAAAATGACCTGCCTTTAACACCCTATTCAAGCTGAAGGTTCAGAGAAAAGCCAAAGGAACCTGTGCCCTTATACGCAATTTAGTTGTACTATGGGCCTTGCAAGTCAATTTATGGGAAATAGATAAGAGTTTCCCTTCTCCTATTAGATGGCTTTAATTGTAAAAGAAGATTAGAGTTTAAATGGTACCATTTATTTACTTGGAAGAGAATCTTGGTGCACCCAGAATTGCAAATGTATTTACACAAAAAGTTTTTCATTTGTTATCAGCTTAAGGCTTATTTCTCTTCTACGAAGAAGAAAAGGCTTTCTTCTAGGAAGAAGCCAAGGCTTTTTAGTAATTAGAGGGCTGAGATGAACACAGGTATAGCCTGCCCATGCTCCTGAGTTGATGGAATGCAGTAGTCCATGCAAGGCAGTACCATGTGTAATTACTATTTAGCAGGTCTGTAGCTGAGGACTGTGGTCTTTGTTTCAAAGCCCTGGGCACCACCTGCCCTTATAACTTGAAGGAAACTTTAGAGAGAACTCTAAATTTTTGTTTTGGTTAGGATGACTCTCTTTTCTTTCAGCCATCCCCATCTTGATGTCTGGTGGGCTAATAAAGCTCATCTCCTCAAAGTCATCTATGAATTTCTAATTATATTACTTGGCAGAATCTCAGATATATTCAGTCCTTTCTATGCTTTATCCCTACATTTTGTCATTTCCTCCTCCATTTCTCTATGCATTTATTAAATTGCATTTTTTCTATGTAGTCTCCCTTTTTCTCAGCCTTAGTATCCAGACAATAGAACTGCCTCTTCATACTGGGTTGATGAGCTTTCTTGTCACACTGATTCTATCTGATCAGGCAGTCAAGAATTTTCTGTTGTTTATGGAAGCTTCAAATCTTTCCCAAGGCTGCTTTTCAAGTGTCTCCAGTCTCTCAAGCTTCCTTTTATAAGACCAAGTTCCTGCAATTTTTTATCTGTGTGTTTTCCATAGAAGTTACCTTCAAAGGTCTTCTTTTTTTTCTATTAATTTTGATTAAGAAATAATAATTTTCAGCTGTAAATTGAGTACATGCTAAGATTGCTGAAGTAAACATATAACAATGTGTAGACAGAAAACAAAGCCTTTAAATCATGCCACCATGCTGTGATTTCCTTCTTTTTTTTTTTTTTTTTTCTTTCTTAGAACTTGTATCTAACCCATTTATTCTATCATTCATTCAGAGATGGTGAAGGGCAGGGCAGAAGTCCACAGTTTGGGTATGCTGTATTTTGATTCTAACTTTGAAATATTGATTCAGTGTACAAAGTATTTATTCAACCTTGATCTGGTCATGATTAGACAAAGACCTTGATTTTATCACACCCAACTATAGACTTGGTCTGGAGGAACACTAGGTGCTGCTCCCCTGGAAAACTGCAAAATAAAATCTTAGACTGAGAAAAGTGGCCAGTTAAAGAATTTAATACCTAACATGGACTTTCTTAAATACAGAAGTTGTTATTCTATGGACAATGCCTTTCAGAATTGAGGAAGAGTCTGTGAAAAGGAAACACTGTGAGTTTCTTTGGTTATGGCATATTGAGAGCAACTTATCAATTATAGTTTGTGTGTAAGTAATGTGAGATTGTATTAATTTTCTTTTTGAACCTGAAATTTCTGAAACTTCAAAGAGATGATCAGCTGTTACTGAGATTTTGGACAGAAAAATTGTAGTAATTACAAGTGACAAACTTGTTTAACCTTGTAAGATAAGCAGAAAAAGGCTGTTAAGTCTGTTGAATAATTAAAATGGAATGAGGAAAAATATTTTATATAATCAAGAATGGATTTGCTACTCCAAGCACTATCATTGTGTGATAGGACACATTATTAGAGAAAATTCTTGGAATTTATGTACCATGCAAATTTACAAGTGTACTTACAAATACATGCATTCAAGGCATAACAGTAATAGCTGCAAGCTAATGAAGATCAACTTAGGTCAGACACTAAAACCTACTAAAAAGCTGTTAAAGTAAATCTGAATAAAAATAAACAACACCATTATAATCTTTGTTAGGATTTAATACAGTAAACATAGATTTGTATAATAGGCCTTTATCTTGAATACCGAAAAAAATATTTGCACAAGAGACTATTTAACTAATTCTGTGACAACAGTAAAAATATGTTATCAAAAGGAGCTTCCGCCTGCCAGACCTAGAACACTGAAGTCCAAATGGTGCCTCTTTTCAGATGTGTATGTGTTGCTAAGTTTGTAGATTGCTATTTTTGACAGAGCTTTTCATTATTTGAAACTGTTCATTAATGATTCACTATGCCAACATAACAACTTTTTATTCTTTTCAAATACCTGCATATTGAGCGAACTCAATTACATAAACATCTTGGGTCTTCTTTTTACCATACAAAGAATTTGTTAGGAAACTGCTAGAGGTAGCTAAAATGACCATTTTTACTGATAGAATACTTATCTCTATGCACATTTCTTAGATACCCACAGACTTCTGCAAATCACATAGCTATTAAGCATATTTGGGAAAAGACAGCTACCATATTTCTCCAGCTAATTCACATTGCATTGTTTACCTGAGTGTCTTTAAATCATTGCCTATGTCTCTGCTAATAATACTTTCATATCCTTATGAGTAACTTTCTATTTGGTACAGTAATACCATGTCTTTCATATTGCTTTCCTTGGTCTATGGAAATCTGATTGCTGTATTGGGTCCTTCCTTGTGTAGGTTTGATTTCACCCATCTGGATCTACCTGTACTGAATTATATAAAATCTTTTCCATAGAGAGTAATAAATGACTTTACCTTAGTGTGGTGAAGGAATAGAAATTTTCTCTCTGTCCTCCCACTCACTGCAGTGGCTTATTTGGAAACTCAAAGCTCACAGAGATCTTATTTCAAGTGTTTCAAATCTTTTCTACAATACATATCATTAATTTACATTATTGCTTTTTTTCCCCACATTCTATTTATTATAAGGGGCTGGCCTCAGTGCGAACCTTGAGAGATTGAGCATTAAAGAGATTTAAATCCCTCAATGTTCAATGCTTTAAAAACTATTTTACGATATGGCAATTAAAGGTGACATGCTGAAACTCTTTAATCCTGAGTGGCTGCCTGGAGTAACAGGATCCCAGGGAGTAAGCACATTGTAGGTATGGCTCAGCAGAAAATCGGCAGTATGTTCTATTTCTCCTTTTGCCCTTTCCTCATTCCCTGAAAAGTGTAATTTTCAGAAGGTAAAAAAACCAATATAGATTATTACTGGGTTGAAAGATGCCGGGTTTTTTTGAGAAGGGAAAGTTGTAAATGTTTTATTAAAAAAACAGAGGCCATCTAAAATGGGCAGTTCCTTCTGCAGGAAATGTAACTCCTGGGGATGGGGAGGCTCTCCCTTCATAGACATTTTCAAGGAACGGGCTGAAAGCTACGAACTAAGGCAGCACTCCTAGAGATGTCATGATCAGTCTTAATGTTCAGGTGTCCTTTCTGATCCATCTTTATAGTTGTTTGTAGCTATGGTTACTGAATACTCAGTTTTGGAGGGTGGATGACAACTGCAGCATTTCGGGGACAGGAGCAAATGGACTAACTTTGGCACACTTGCTACCTTGGTCTCTATACCTTTGAGAGTTTCTTAATATTTCTCCTGTATCACTCAACCCACAGCTCTGGTTAAATAGAATAAAATTACGATGGAAAATGTACTCTGGGCAAATCTGCATGCCAAATCCATGGTTAGGGGAAAGAGATACAATTTCTGAGAAGTCAGGAGAGCCGCACCCTCAGACATTACAAGTATATTTGATGAGCTTGCATTCCCCTTCTTTTAATCAAACAGATGGATTAAGAAGAGGCTTTACATGTAAGGAAAGGGAGAAGACAGAAGCGGTTCCTGTCAGTGCTCACCTGGGAAATGCTAGCCCCTCTAAAGGTACCATTCAGCCATAGCCCTTCTTGGCTTATTTGTGGCCAATGCAAATGGCACAAAACAGACACCATTGCAGATCTGAGTATTCTCCACATATTCACTCATATCCATTGCCTGAATTGAACTATAGGAATTATCTTTAAGACCATCTATATACAGTTAGGAGGTGAGCAGCTGACAAAGTTAACAGACTGAAGAAGATAAAAATGTGTCTTCATCTTTCTAAAGTTCTTTCATATACTGTCTGCTAACCTCTAAATATTAAAGATTTATCATAGTTATAAATTCCATCTCTCTTTAATCACCATCCAGGAACACTATAGCTATTGCAAAATGGCCTTAGCTGAGCCCTGAACAAGCAGGTCTTTCAGAGATGCTCTTTGTTGGCAAAGCATATATGCCAGGCTTTTTTTTTTTTTTTTTACTAAAGTTCATATTATGTATTCATTCTATGTACCTCTTATCTTTGCCTTGCCTCATGCTGGAAGGCTCTTTAAGAAAACAATCTAAAACCTCCTTTATATAGCATGAAGCAACAAACCTCACTGTGAATTGCAGAATATGTATGTATCTTTGGTTCATCTCAGGTGCTGGATAATACAGAGGTATGGCTTTGTTCTCTTCAAAACCAGAATGCCCTTTCAGAAAGCACTTCATTGATAGGAAAAGTTGTTCCTATTTTTTTAAATGTAAAGGGGTCAAAAAATGTTATGCTTCCCGTGCTGCTGGCATCTCTTCTGTTGTCTGGGGGAGCAGCTGATAATCAGCATGCCTATCTTGCACCTTATCTGTGGCTCCAGTGAAATGTCTTGCAAGGCAAAAGCAGAAATCTTGAATTTTGTAGTTGGAGAAAACAAGACATTCACTCGAGATTCTGATAAAAGTGACAGATGTGAATAATTTAAAAGTCTACATCTAGACTTTTTCCTCAAGCCAGAGATTCCCTGTCAGACACTGCCTCAGACGCTGATCTCGTAGTATCACACAGCTGAAGCAAAGATTGTGTTTGGTTACTGCTCAAATGAGAGACCTCAGGGGTGAAAACCCACAGTGGTGTAGAAGTGGAGTCACCGGGTCTCACACTTCCCAAATCAGCTGTGATCT